>NW_026705357.1:0-248853 GCF_029867415.1 Vicia villosa
CTGCTGGAGGGACTTCAGAGATCTGGATTTTCTGGAGTTTCATCCTGAGGTCTTTAGTGGCCTCGCTGTTTTCTTCCTTCGAGGCTTCAGTTATTTCTGCCTTGGAAGATTCTTCAACATCAGTATTGAAGATTATGTCACTATTTAGGCTTTCAGTAGCCTGCTTTCCATTGAACATTGCTTTAGTCTCCACAACCTTGATTTCAGAAACCTCCACCATGTTGATATCTTCTACCTCGCAGAGGCTGGCGTCAGCAATGTTTAGGGGATTGGTATCGACCCTCATATGACTCTTGGTCTTGTCAGCAAACTTCAATCTTCCATCATTGAGAGCATTTTGAATTAGATCCCTGAAAAGAAAACATTGAGAAGTTTTATGGCCTAAAAACCCATGATATTTACAAAAACCTCTTTTCTTCCGTTGTTCCAACGGAGGAATTTTTGAATTTGGAGGTAGTATCATTTGGCCATCTTTTACCAATAAATCAAATATTTCATCACACTTGGTTATGTCGAATGTATAAGTTTTCTTAGGGAACCTATCATTCTTATCGTTTTCTACTGGATTTTTTCCATTGGCAGGATTTAGCAGTTTGCAAGCATAAGGTGGCGCTTCTTTCAATTCAGCCAAGTCTATTTCGACTTCTTCAGGGCTATATGAGTCATCGAAAGACTCATTCTCAGCATCCTTGGCTTCGACGTATGCCACTCTTTCTTTCTTATAACTTTTATTTGCCCTAGCTTTTTCTGCCTTCAGGCGTTCGACTTGTCGAACCCTATCTGCTAATTGGGCCATGTCCCTAAGGTACTGGGTATCTAGTTTCTTTCTTATTGACTAATCTAGACCACCTGCAGCCATTTCAACAAGTTCATGCTCTGGGACTGTTGTAAAACACCTTGATTTCAACAGACGGAACCTATTTAAATAATCATCAATTGTTTCTGTGAATTTTCTTTTAACACTGGCCAATTCTTTCAAGCTTATCTTAGTTTGGCCCATGTAGAATTGCTCATGGAAAAGTCTTTCCACGTATGCCCATGCATCTATCGAATTTGGTGGCAAAGTAGTGAACCAAATGAAGGCATTTTTTGTCAGTGAACTAGGGAAATATTTGATCCTTAAATCCTCATTTCCCGCTAAGTCTCCTGCTTCCGTCAAATATCTAGCAATATGTTCCACCGTTGACTCGTTCGTTTCGCCTGAAAATTTTGTAAATTTGGGTACCTTAGTGCCCCTAGACAATTCTGTTTGCATGATATAATCTGATATAGGGGATGTATAGTTTGGACGTCTAAGTCCAGTACTAAGGCCATTGTTGGCCATAACCCTTTCTATCATGGCAGTTAAGTTATTTTCTGTAGCCAGATTTTCTCTTCTGACTCTTTGAACAATCTCATTTGGGTGTTCGTTCCTACCCACAATCCTTAATCTGGGTTGCTCCTCCTCCGTTTCTTGTCGGACGGGGACAGTTCTTTGATTTGAAGCTTCTAAGTTAATTATTGGAGTTCCTTCGAACACCTCTGTTCTTCGTGAGGGGCCTACATCCCTAGTAGCCGTCCTAGATGATGGAACTATGTCTTGTACACGTTCTAAAATGGGCCTCTCTTCTTGATTCGAAGGCTGTTTGTCTTTCCTTTTAGGTGGCGTTACTCCCATGAATTCTGCCATTCGATTCATCTGAGATGATATCTTTTGGAAAGTCTCCATGTTTTCTCTATTCGTAGTAGTAACATTTGCCATTAGTGGGCTTAGAACTGAAGTCAATTCTCTGGCCAAAACCCCTACCATATCATGGTTGCTTGCATCCATTTCTTGTCGAAATGCTGCTTGGTTATTTGTGGTAAAGTGGGGCATCTGGGAAGAGAAACCAGTGTTATGTGCACTTCGACCCACTGAACTAACATTTGGTGAAAATGTCGCATTGTTAGTTGGGGCATATATATGTACTGCCCCTCGTACGCCTGTTCCATATGGGTATGGCATTCTGTATGGATTATTTGGTCTCCATTCGAAAGCGGAGTTCGTGCCTTGACCAAATAAATTGTTTGCAGCATTTGTCGAGGCAAACAATACGTCCTCTGCGCTTGTGGATGAGGGTGCGGTTGTCGACACTGAAACTGGAACAGTCCCTGAGGGTGCTGTATTATTTTCAGGCATAGTCTGGGAATTATCTGCAGGTCTCGATCCATTTGGACCCGTTGCATCTCGTGTTTCTTGAGTAGAAGTCGAATTTGCCGCTCCTGATCCTGAACCGTGTGGGGGATCTTGATTACCCCCTGCACTGGCTGTAACGACCATTTTCCTGTTGTACCTTCGTTTGGGAATCGGTTGTGCACTGTTCTTTAATTTACCGTTCCTAAGGTTCATACAAGATCTTGATATTGTCTAGACAAAATAAAGCAATTGATTAAAACAATCTGCTTGACACTGTCCCACTGGGCGTGCCAATTTGTTTACGGTGATTTCCGGTAAACAACCGCTAGTCTTCCAAACTATAATAAATATGATTTGGTTACTTGCAGGATCGACTAGATTGATCCTAGGACACATAGTCAAGAAGATTGTTATCAATGTTTGTTCGAACCATATTCATTATTTGTCTTCTTCAATAAGCGTTGTTCGATTAACAGGACAAATAGTCTTGACAATCACTTTGTTACATATAAATGTGACTTCAACGAAGTGACATGACGTAAAAAATTAAAAGGACAATTGAAACGTAAAGAATCTTAAACTGTAGAAATATAAAAGACTTTGAAAGTAAATAGCATGAAAGTAATTCGAAAGTAAATGACGTTAAAGTAAAGATGCAGAAACGTAAATGGCAAGAAGTAAACGAAATGCAGTAATTCTGAAAGATAAAAACAAAAAGATAATACACATGTATTAAAATGGTGGTGTCATACGTACATTTTCTCAGCGAACTCTTTCTCTTAACGCTTGATACTTGAGTAAATATGTGAGTGATTTGTACAAAATGAACACACAGAATCCTAACACTAAGACTCCTATTTATACTAGTTTCGACCTTAACGGTCCTATACTAATCTGCTGCCACGTTTCTCATCAGAACTTCCAGCGAAGCCATCTGTTGTTGAACGGTTACGAAACCGTCTTCGAATTTCAAATCTTCCCGCCTGAGTCCATCTTCGACGCGTGGCAGTGTATCAAACAAACACTACTAAAAAACACGCTAAGTAGTAATACTTGAATACATATTCTATGAATTTTGTCTAAGTCCCGAAGACATATGCTTTCATTAATCTTTCAGCGTTCACTTATCTTCATCGAACTTAGAAGTCTTTATTTTCCGAAGCATGACCATCAGTAGCCATTCTTTTACTTTTTAAGGGATGGCCATCAGTAACCATCTTTCCTTCGATTCTCAACTCCTTCGAAGGATAAACAACATAAAACGAAATCTTCAGCTAACAATATGTTGTTGTTTTTGGCAAGTCTATAAGTCTCCCAACACTAAAAATGTCTACGAAAGCTTAAATGAATAGGACTCAAATTGTTTGGATGATATTAAAAAAATTAAGGTGATTAAATATTAAAATTTATTGTGATTAAAGTTTTTTTTTGTGGGATTAAAGTTTATTTTAGTACAAGACTAAAACCATTTTTAACATTAAATTTAATTAATTTAAAAATAAAACATCCAAAATTCATACAAATTTAAAAATAAAACATCCTAAATTCATGCAAAATGGGATAAAATTAATGAGGCATGCAGCATGGTGTACCAATTAAAAATAAATGTAATTGATTTAGTGAAAGTATTATTTGTTTTAGAGAAAGCAACCACTAACTAATTAAAATGTACATATATGAGTTAGGAAAAACAGGTAAGTGAGATAAATGTCGATTTAGCAACCGAAACAAGTTTTTTCTTAATGAACGTGTATCTATTAATTATCGATATCGACTAAATAAAAAATATATAAATGATACAAATTCATTAAAATTAATGGGAAAAACTCATTTAATGACAAAAAAAGTTATTTATAAGTTTTTTTAAAAGTTATTTATAAGTTATAATCAATGATAGTTTGTATAAACACTCACACTCATTAATATAACAATACTCAGTTTAAATTAAGAGTATAATTTAAAATAATTTAAATTTTAGTATTGCATAAAAATATTAAATATAAATTAATAGTGATATTAAATGTTTAATACTATGAAAAATGGTGGTTGGTTTTTTAGGATTTGGCAAGACGAATTGAAGGAACCCCACGTGATTGGGCAATTGTAGAAACTTATAGCAAATCTCATGCAACTACGTGATCATACGTGATCATGCTGCAGGTGACAAAACGGGCGGTGGTCTGTCAGGTCGGTCCGCACACCCGCATAAAAATGACGGGTTGGGTTAAGATTTTGAGCCCACCGTTCACCAAATTCCGCTCTGTCAAAATCCGCCGCTCGTCTAAGTTCTCCCCGCCAAAGTCCGCTGCTTACTAAAATTCGCCTCACCTATTCGTTAAGTTAGTCTCGTCTTAAACCCGTCTTTTTTTAGTTAATTCTAGTAATTCAAATTCTTAATGGTTTTATTTTATATATTTATTTGTAAATATATGTAATAATTTTTTTAAGTAAAATTTGTTTAAAAAATGCTTTATAAAAATTTGTTCTAAAAAATATGTGAAAAATGTAATTGAAAAGTAAAAAAAAAACTATTAATCTATTAAAAAAATGAAAGAAAAAAAAAATGTGGCCAGGCCAGCCGCCCGTCAACCCGCCACCTAAGCGGGGTTGACATGATTTTTATGTCCATTTTATTTGACGGGTTTGCTCGCCCCGTTCACTTTTTGACGGACTTAAGGCGGGATGGGTGCGGACGGCCCGTTTTACCACCCCCTCCTACATCCTCTCACGTTCACCATGGTAGTTAGCTCATCAAACCTTAACGTTGTTTCTTGTTTCTCTCATTTTCACTTTTTATTCTAATATTATCATTCGGGTGTATCTTTATTTAATTATATATGTTATCTATCTATCATATAGGTGATCAAATTGATTAGTAAATATGATTATATTTTTTATTGAATAATTAGTTATATATTTAAATAATTGATATGGGTTTAATATGAATGGAAGTTAAGATGGGTCATTTTGGAATAATATGAATTTTAATAATGTAATTTTTGAGCAATAAGTGTTTAAGGACGTGTTATAAAATAACAAGGAAAATGGAAGTGAGTAAATTCAATAAATATATAGGAAATAGTCTCACATAAAAAGTGACACTCATATTAAAATCTTTTATAAAGAGATGTTCATTAACTCAACAAAAGGACAAGAGAGGATAAAGTGTGACTTGGACAAATGTGATGGTCCCAAGCATTATGTCACTTGTTTCCTCCATACACCCACTCGTCGCTACATCGGCTCCGGGACCGGGTCCGAGGGCATGAGCGTTGAGTAGGAGTGAAAAATGGACATGTCCACCCCGCAAAAGCCCGTAAAAAAAAATAGGGTGGGGCAGGCATAGTTATAAATACAAGGCTAAAATTTTGGCCTGGCCCACCATAAAATGAGGGAGGACGGAGACTGCTGGCCGGCTTTGCACCATTTAGGCTTTAAAATGTAAAATTGTATGTCCGCAAAAAAAGGGCGGGATAGGGTGGACATATTAGAGGCTGTGAGCCTAAAATCTTGGTCCATCCTTTGAAAAAGTGCGGGCAAAACGGACATGCCAAACGGACCAAGCCCGTTTTGTCACCCTTGCGTAAAGGCGCTAGTGGCGACTTGTAGGCGACACTTAAGCATTTCACATCTGAGCAATCAGGCTACTCGCGGCGTTATACGGCGGGGCTAGTGATGCTTCGGTGACCGACATGTGGGCGGCAAGCCGCCACATATGGCAAATGGTCGTTGCTCTTGTTTTTTTCAATTGTTGCTTGAGTTTGAATTTTGAATTGCTGCGTTATATAGCGGCGCTATTGGCGCTCCGACGGACGGCACGTGGGCGGCAAGTCGTCACATATGACAAATGGCCGTTCCTCTTGTTTTTCGATCATTGCTTGAGTTTGAATTTTGAATTCGAAGATAGGCAACACTTTGTGAAGTGTTGCAGAATGAAAATATGTAACTCTTGAAAAGCGTTTATGTAGGATTAACCATGCATCCTTTGGTAAAAGTGTTGTTGAAATGTTGTTGTTTCATTAAGGGTCACAATATTTTTAAACATCACCAACATGGCGTATAAATAAATCATTCCGAATTCATAAATCAAATCACAAATAAAATATCTTCTTCAATAAAATTTTGTATTCTCTTCCTTATATTCGAGTTTTCATCTGTCTTGTGCAATCTCGTGTTTTTACCACGGTTGAAATTTTAACACTGGTGAAAAGTGGAACATGGTCATGGGTTTGAATCTTATCACCAACAATTTTGTTTTTTTTTTATTTATTTTTAATCCACTTTTCACCACGATTGGAATTCCAACTATTGTAAAGTGGCGCCTTCTTATCAAGACCAGCCTAACACATCTTGAGGCCTGAAGCGAAATTTAAAATTAAACATTTTAATATATTAATTTTAAAAAAATTAATATATGTTAAATGTTTTAGGATGTAAAATATTAAATTATTATAATCAATTTTATGTAATAATTTATTTTAATTGATAAAAAAGTTAACTCATTTAAACACTTTTCTTGTTTTAAAAAAAATCATAATTGAAAAAATATCACAATTAAAAAAATATATTATATATATATATATATATCAAGTCTCCTATTATATTAAAGTGGAATCACGTTGAATGAGCTAATTTACAAGTGGATAACAATTTTCAACCTCTCTCAATAAAGCAGGGACGAATCCATAACTTTTAAGTTGTGGGGGCAAATTCGTGCATAAATGTATTGCATTGAAAATATATCTTAATAAATTTTTTATGAAATTTTATTTTTAAAAATAATCATAGCAAAAGACATCTTCAAATATATAATTTTTTTGAACCCACTAATATTATAAACTATTATTAACTATCTGTAATTTTAAAAAATTGTTGTCTTAAATAACATTCTATTCTATGAAATAACTTTCAATCCACTTGTCTATGGTGAATTCTGTTAGACGCTGGCCTAAGGATCTAGAGGGGGGTGAATAGATCTCACAGAGTTTTTCGGAGTTAATTAAACTTTAAGCGAAAGCGGTTCTGAATCGACTCGCGTCTATTCCGGACCACTATTGAAACGATTGTATATGTGTTAAAACCACTAAACAGCTTGAGATAAACGATAAGAGAATACCCTATAGAATCAATATGTCACTCTAATGAAAATCGATTAACTTCTTATATGATGAACGGTGTTTGCAATGCAGTAATAGTGAAAGAAGCAAAAACACAAACACTTGGTGATAATGATCAAATTGATAGTAATTCAATGTGTGATGAATTGTGATGTTTATGCAAGTTCTTAATTCACAATTTTAACATTCGAATCGTTGATCAATTTGCAATTATAACCAAATATGAACAGAACTTAAATGAAAAGATAAAAGCGACAAGAACACGATATTTGTTCAGGCAGTTCGTCGATCGTCCTCGCTACGACTACGTCTTCCCCCAATTCCAAACTGAAATTGGGAAATCTTCCATTAATGTTGAAAGCAGTTTATACAAAGAAGAAAACAAAGCGATAAACAATAAACCAAATTTGTCGATCCTTTGAATCTTCTTCCCCCTTAATCTTGAGTCAGATTAAGGTCTTCCAAGAGCTTCACTTTGATCCCTTTCTGCAGTGTCTTGAATTGCTCGAACACTTGTTCTTCAATCTTCACACTCAGCTGGATCCTTGATGAAGCTTCTTGATAAAAACCCCCAAAATTCACCTATCTTGGAGGACAAAACCCTCAGATTTTATTCACCAAAAACCCCACAAATCTTCACCCACTAGGAATCTTCAATTCTGTTCCATGGACGTTATCGAACTCGATCACTAACCCTCAACACAAGAATGATTATGTGTAATTGTGTTGGAGATGATGAAGAATGAAGATGAGAAGCCTTTGTGTATCTTTCAGTTGTTGGTGTTCATGAATAATTAACATGGAATGATATATATAGTTGCTGGTATGTTGGAGCAGGGAAAACACATAATTTGGGAAATTTTCAGCAAGTAGGTTGACCTACTTTAGTGCTTAGGTCGACCTAACAGAAGCAGAGTTGAAATTGTCCCAGTTAGGTTGACCTGTTAGGTTGGCCTAAAATCTGTTAGGTTGACCTACTGAAGGTTTAGGTCGACCTAAAGTCAGTTAGGTTGACCTGTTGAAGGTTTAGGTCGACCTAAAGTCAGTTGTTTCCAGTTAGGTCGACCTGTTGAAGGTTTAGGTCGACCTAAAGTCAGTTGAAATGCATTTTTGTGACTTTTCTTCAGTTTAGGTCGACCTAGGAGTGTGGGTAGGTCGACCTAACAGTGACATGTGTAAATACCTTCAGTTTAGGTCGATGATCCGCTGTCGCTCGCGGGTCAAAACGAGTAGTTTTCAAAACGTAGTATAGCGACAATGGCTCGAGTCGTATCGCAAGGATTCTTGGTATTGTTAACTAAAAGCAAATTCGAAATTAGGGGGAGGTTTGGTTTAAGGTTCGATTTAACAAAAAGAGCAAATAAGTGATTTTGAAAAGTGATTATAAAATAAGCTGTTCTACTATTCGGGTTCACCACTTATCATCGGTAATTATAAATCTAATCCCCAAGCGAATTCTATCCCCTATTCGATTACAGCAACAATAAACAAGCGAGATTGATACTATACGGTTTATATTCCTATTATCTGAATTAAGCAAACGGATTCAGCACTCATGAATTAAGCAAACATGAATTGACATACGCGAGTTAACGATAAAGCAACGTTAAATCACGAAACAGATCAAGAAACATAAACTGATCGAATTTAATCAATAATATTATGTATGAATCGAATTAAGCATGCAACACATATATAAGATTATTGAAAGGGAAAAGAATTGGGATTAAATTATAAAACCTCAAAGATTCGGTGGAACATGAACAGTAGATCAACGATAGGATTAGTTCGCCATAGGATTCGTCAAAAGCTTGCCAAAATTCGTGAATGGAAGATGATCCGTACAGTAACTCGGCTGCTACCCTAAGGGGAAAGTGTACGACCCGTTTTACAATCCAACTGGGTCAAACATACGACCCAGGCCCAAAACTAATTGACCCGAAACTGAAATAAAACTAGTGCTGCAACTTCAACGAATATTCTGGCCCTTCTACAGTCCGATTCTGACTTTGACTCCAACATAGGAATTGTAGCTCTTTCTCTTAGCTTTCCGGCGATTATTAGAACGCCTCAATCGGACTCCTGGAACTCCAGATATGATCGTTTCCGTGCAGACTGTTAATGCTGAAAAATTAATACGAAAAACAAATAAGTGCAAAAATAAAATAAAATATAAAAACATATTAAAACATAAAAATAAATAAAACAAACCAAAGAAATGCTTGAGTACAAACATGGAAGAACGTGCATTAAAATGCACTGATCAAATTCCCCCACACTTGAACTTTTGCACTCCGAGCAAAATGAAAAGAAAGCAGAAATACATCAACAGTTACTCATCCTAGGCTACAAATCTTCTTCGGGTAAGTTTGCATTGACAGGTACTAATCTTGCACACTAAGGACATCGTAAGAACACTAACCACAGATATGCAGACATAAGGCTCCTAAATACACAAACCAATTCAAATCATATTATTATACCATAGCCTAACTTACTCATCCTTTTTGCTTTTTTTCATTCAGGGGCAATCACATTAAGCCCGTTATCTCCACACACTTATAGCAGGACAACCGGTTAGTGACTCTGATCCTTTTGCACGGGGTTCCGGTACTTGCGTGGCATAACCCTTTGCTTACTCAGATGTAGTTGCGGGGGATCGGACCGTAATCCTCCCTACCAAGTTCAGCACCAGAAACCGCTGAACCAACTAACAAAGAGTTTTGAAAACTTTTTTTTTGAAGATTACACAACCGTTGGGTTAAGTGACCGGGTGAGGATCACCAAACTTAGAAGGTGTATTACCTTTTTCTTTTCTCTTTTTTTTTCTTTTCTTTTTGGAACATTCACTTATATTCATCGGCTTCCTGCGTAAAGTGTACGAGAGATGGTGCCGACTGCTGAAATAAACTACTCAAGAGCTGTCAAAGAATGAGAAATTAAGGCTAAAACATAATAACAAATTCAAATCAATTTCCGTATGCAGGAGACTTACGGTGTTAGAACGATACCGATCTTGTGAACTTTTCCCAAGTCTCCGCAAACCCGACTCAAATCAGTGGGTAGCCTAAAACTTTCAAGAAGATGCATTTTTTTATTGAAATTAAACAAAATACTAACACACAAAAAACAAATAAAACACACAATTTCCTCTCCCACACTTAAACTAAGCATTGTCCTCAATGAAAAGACATTACTAACAAAGTAGAGAGAAGGAAAGAAGGACTCCCTGATCAAGTTGCAGTGTAGTCAGGTGCTTCTAAAGAAAGCTCCTCTATGCTGACATTTTCAGGCACCGAACTTTCATGGAATAACTTCAGCCGCTGCCCGTTAACCTTGAAGACTTTGTCAGTACCTGCACTTTTTATTTCTACTGCACCATGAGGGAAAACATTAGTAACAACAAAGGGGCCAATCCATTTGGATCGAAGTTTCCCAGCCATAAGCTTAAGGCGGGAGTTAAACAGTAAAACCTGTTGGCCCACAGAAAATTCCTTCCTAGAAATCATTTTATCATGGAAGTGCTTAGTTTTTTCTTTATAAATCCTAGAGCTCTCATAAGCCTCTAATCTAAGCTCTTCCAACTGTTGCAATTGGAGTTTTCTTTCAATACCTGCTTGTTGCATCTCCAAATTACAACTCTTCACCGCCCAAAAAGCACGGTTTTCTATCTCAACAGGAAGATGACACGTGTAATACGGTGAACTGACTTTTTATCAATCGAAATGTCGCGGTAAGCAAGAGTCGCCACCGACTTTTATTTTATCCAAACAAATTCGGAAAGGCAAAAAGAAACAGAAAAAAACCTTTTTTAAAGAAATCTAAGTTCGGGGGGTAATTTATGCAAAGGGAAGGTGTAAGGCACCCTTTGCATCCATGGTTTTCCATGGGCTCTTAATTGCTTTGCTTGCTCGTTTGTTTAGAAAAAGTAGATGAAAGAGATAGGGACTTTAGCTTGTGAATAAGCGTTGCCCTTTTGAAAAATTATGAGAAAGAATATAATAAAAAAGGTTTGAGCATTGCAAGGCAATTAGGGGCAATTACCTTAAACTCAGATGATAGGTCTCTTTTTGCCTTTCAGAATGAAAGGGTCTATCCTTGCCATAAGAGGGCAGGAAGCCTTTCGTTTGGAGGTTGAAGGGTCATCGAAGCATCCTTTGCCATAAGACTGTCCCATGCCATAGAAGGGCAGGTAGTCTAAGGCAAGGATCAGAATAAGCCATTTCGTAGGCAGCCAGAAGATACCTCAGCCTTTTCGTAGGCAACATCCGAGGGTCTAGGTCATTTGTGTATCGAAGGCAGCATCATTAGGGTCGTGACCTTTTTATCGAGGCAACATGGCTGAGGTATCCTCGAATTCGAGGGACGTGGCTTATTCTGCAAAACACAAAAGGCAACAGACAACAAGGCAACAGGCAACAAGGCAACAGAGAGGGTTACCCAAAAGCGTGCGTGTGTGCACCAATCACGTGATTATGTTCAGTTATGTTATCTTATAAAATTACGTGATGCTAATTCAATTAACAAGTTGCACTCCCTATAATTACTAACCACACAATAATATAACAATAATAATGGGGAAGGGAAATTGTAACCAGCGGAGGAGAGGGGAATTGAAACCAGCGGGATATAAAAATAAAAGGAAAAAGGTTTAACACAAGTAATAATTTGTGAATAGGGTTTAGGGTTACCAATACTCGTAGCTTTGGCAGTTGACAAACCCTGAAAATTGGAAAAGAAAGAATAAACAGAGGGGTGAGCGCATTATCGGTTCGGAGGCAAATGAGGTTAACCTTAATAAAATAAAAGATAAATAAATTAATAATGAATGATAAATAATACTTAGCTTTGATTTGGATCTGATCTGATATGGTTGGTTAGAGTCGGAGGAAACTTCGGGGTAACCCTGGAAAGACAAGGCAGAAAGAGAGGGAGTGAATGTATGCACAGTTCAGAAATATAAGGACAAACCCTAAAATTGAAAAGGAAACAGAATAGACATCGAATAAATAAAACACTTAGCTTTTGTATTTTGATCGGGCGTGTTATCGGAGTGAACCATGTTGATAACCCTGAAAAGGCACAAAAGAAATATTCAGTGTATTATCAATCCTGGTTAAGATTCAAATGGAATATAATGGTAAATCGATTTAATTAATTATTGGTCTTGCGACCCAATTAATTAAATCGAGGCAAAAGACTAAATTGAGTAAAAAATAATTTTTTTGGAATTTTTTGGAATTAAAATAAAATAATTGTTATTTTTTAGTGCTTTAAAGATAAATTAAATAAATTAAATGAATATATAAATAACTACATTTATAAATAAATAAATAAGTATGTAAAATAAATAAAAAAAGTTCTTAAAACAAATAAATAATTTACTATTATTAATAAGAGGAAAAAAAAAGATATTGAAATTAATATATATAAGTATAAATAAAAATCAAAACTAGGTTATGTAATTAAAAATAAAAAAAAAATTAAAGAATTCTTAGCTTTTGATTCTGTGTGTCTCACGCGCGTAGTCTATGGTGAGGTCGCGGCTCTGCGCGCGTAGGATCCACCTGGGCAATGATCTGATGGCGGAGGAAGGAGCGGACATCATACGCGTGTGACCATGCGATGCACCGAATCAAAAAGATGGAAAGAAACAAAAACGCGCGCTCCAGGTTTTGAATCTGGCCAATAGCAACGCGCCACGCCTTCATCCCCTTCCTTGGAAATTTGCAGAAAAGATTATACAGCGCTTTTTCTTGAAGCGCTATAATATGCCTTCACGCTTTTACACCTGTTAAAACGAACAGCATCCAAAACACAACAAAAATATTTCGCGATCACACCATTGTGATCGTCCAGATGCGACGAGTCCACTGGTGATTAAGATTAACCCCAATTTTTCTTAAAATAAGAAACCCTAATTCGGAAACTTAAACCCTAATAATGGTAGAACTCATATAACAGGGTAATAACATAATTAAATTTCCAGGATTGATCAGAGAGTCAATACAAACATGAATATATCATTAAAATCCAGTTATGATGCGTGTATCAATAGGATCGAAGTGGTTTGAGAAGTGCACAAACCGTGACGATATGGCGGTGATTCAAGTGCTTCTGGCTATGGAAACCAATGTGTTCACGTCCAGAAAACTTCAAGGAATAGAATCGAATCCTTCTCTTGGCTTGAATCGAGCTCGTACCTGAAAATTGAAGTTGCACTTTTCTTGGATTTTCTTGGCTCGGGTTTGATGCTCTTTGGCTGCAGAAAATTGTTCCCCTAGCATTTGGCTCTGCTCAGTACTTATAAGAGACTAATTTTAGGTCAATAAAACCAAAAGAAATCTTGTTGAATCTTTGATTTGCAATTTTGGAAAATATGATTGAAATATGTTTCTAAATATGATTCAAATCCCATCTTTTTCTACCAATTAACCCTTGCACGAATTTTGTATGATTATTGGATATTATTGGTGATTGAATTGATTGAAAAATATAATTGAACCAAATCTTTTCAAATTTCTTTGATTTATTTGATTTAAATCATATTTTAATAAATAAAAAACCAATAAAAAATCAAATAATCATCAAAATTTCGTGGCATTGGTTTTGGATCTTCTAGATGACTTGGGAAGCAAGATTGAATCAAAAGATTTTGGGCCCACTTGCAAAAAATCCAAATTCTTCCACATTTTTCCCTCCAAAATAGCCCAACTTTGACAAAGCCTATCTCTCTCATTTTTTGAGGTATGGAAGTGTTATAAGACTTTTTAGAAACCTTAGAGAGTCCTCTAACCATTGTCTTTGGTCTCACATGAAAATCTTTTTCCATTCTTATTTTATGTCCTTTTGAAAAACATGTCTTTTTGTTGACTTTTGAAAAGGACCTATAATGTATGAAGCCATATCTCTTAAACCATTGACCTATGGGCTTTGATTCTTGGACCATTAGATAGAGGAATGAATTCCCTTCAAAATGAGCTTTGGTGGGAATTTTTCTGATGAAGTATGAATATTTGGTGAATTTTCAAAGTTTGGTTGACTTTTTCAGTTCGTGCCCAAAATAGCAACTCTTGACTTTTGACTTCTCTGATCTTTCCTTGCATCATCATGATCAACCCTTGATCAAATGATGATTTTAGGGTTATGAGAATGTTGTTGACCAAATATCTTGAGCTTTGACTGTATAATGACTGTTTTGCCCTTGGGAGTCGACTGTTGACCTAATCAGGATTTGAGGGACTAAATTTGCTCTGTTTGACTTGAAACTTTATATGGAGATACTTTGGGATGTTAGTGACCCTATGGAACCACCTTGAGCCATTGATTCAATGATTTTCCTCTGAATTATTCAATCCCTAGTTTAGAACTTCTGTGTGGGAGACTGTGTTTTGGAGCTTTGTCTTTTGATTTGGTTTTGTGTATGAAAAATAGCATGGGCAAATTTTGGGGTATGACAGCTGCCCCTGTTCAATTATCTTAAACCTGAAGATGTAGAGTGGTTTGCGCGCCAGTCGGTATCTGAAGGTGGAAGATGATTGAACATAAGAATACCAAGAAATTTGCCCTATTTGAAGTAGGGACTTTTGTCGGAGATGGGCTTGTGGATGCCATCTGGTAGTTGAATTTTGAGAAGATGTTGTTTGCGCGTTGACCGTGTCATTACCGTTCGTGGTAGATGAATTAGATCCTTGGGAATTGATCGTGTCAGTATCGTTCGTGATACTTGAATTAGATCTTGGAAAGATGATCGTGTCTTCATCGTTCGTGATGATAGAATTAGATCTGAGGAGATAATCGTGTCTTCATCGTTCGTGATGATAGAATTAGATCTGAGGAGATAATCGTGTCTTCATCGTTCGTGATGATAGAATTAGATTCTCTTGTCGTGTCAGCACCGTTCGTAGTGACTGAATTAGACTGGGAAGGCCAGTGATCGTGTCCACACCGTTCGTGATGATAGACTTAGACCTCTGAAATTTGATCGTGTCAGTACCGTTCGTAGTATCTGAATTAGATCTTCTGTCGTGTCAGTACCGTTCGTAGTAGCTGAATTAGACTGAGAAGGTCAGTGACCGTGTCTACACCGTTCGTGATGATAGAATTAGATCTCTGAGAGTTGACCGTGTCAGTACCGTTCGTAGTAACCGAATTAGATCTTTTGTCGTGTCAGTACTGTTCGTAGTAGCTGAATTAGACTTTGAAAGTGATCGTGTCATTACCGTTCGTGGTAAATGAATTAGATCTTTGAGCGTTGATCGTGTCAGTACCATTCGTAGTAGCTGAATTAGATCTTGGAAAGTTGGAGATTTCGTTCATTTGTCGGTACCTGTATTCTGAAAAAGGTAAGGTTAATCTTTATGCAATGTCATGATGCATGGGTTATGTAATGAATCCCTCAAAATAAATGAGAGCTTTTGCATGTTATGTATGAGTTCATTACGAGGTAATGTATGCAGTGTATGAACATGTTTATGACATATGATATGTGAATATGATTTATGTTGTCTTTGATTAAGAAAGTAGATCTTTATGTCCTTGTAATTGTACTGTCTGATCTTGTCTTGAAGATGCTCAGCTGGGAATTTATGATTTCTGCTTGGAGATGATCAGTGACTTGATGTTCCCTGATTGGTGATAAAGATATTGATAAATCATGTTGGAGGAGAGCGACAGTGTTGAAGATGTAAACTCTGTTGGGCAGTCATGTCTCTATCGGGAGCGTTTGAAGATATCTTCTTAATGATTACTCTGTGGGGATATGATCTTGTGAACCCGGCTTTGTGGGGAGACATGGGTGAAAGTTGCCCCCAGTATTATAGTAACTACTACTTGATTTAGGACACGTCACTTAAAATGTCAAACTGGACTTGTATAGATTTGCCCCCAGTTAGCAGGAACTTTGGAAAGATTCGCCTTGCGAGGCCTTTATAAGATGTGCACTTTAGGAGACATGCCCCTAGTAATCATATGCCCAATATGCCCAATATGATGTCCTATGTTGGTTGAGAAGTAGCTTCAGATTTTCTTGGATGCGTGCCCCTGATTATTTTGGCATCCTTGAGAGGTTCTCGGAATCTTGACTTGATTGCCCCAGATTGTTTGGGCAAATAGTTTGAAACCCACCTGAGGTGTATGCTTTTGATTGTTTGGCTTTTGAGAGATTCTTATAATCTTGACTGGATTGCCCCAGATTGATTGGGCGAAGCATGCCATGCCCCTTGTATACGTAGGATACATTGCTTCTTGGCGTAATCTTGTCTGTCGGGATAACTTTCAGTCATTAGTTGTACCCTGTGCAAGTTCTTTCTGATGCTAACATTCGAAATTATGTAGCAGAATATGTCTAATAATGAATTCATGAGATGCAATGCATACGTCTGTCTTGAATTTTTGAAAAACCTTTAAAACATGAGATGCAAAAACACGACACTTGTAAAAAAAATGATATTTGTAATAATGTTTGTAAGAATGAAATACCGACTCCTCATTTTTGGTAAACCTTAAGGAGTCAGGATACCCTCTTTTTTTTGGTGACAGTATGCTTTCGAACTAACCATGCTTCAATTAGGACTTTCAAGGGTTGTAACGTGGCTTGGTTCACGGTTTAAGAAACAAAGGATAATGGCTCAAAATTTGATTGTACCCACCCCTCTTCGTGATGATCTTCATTCCTAAGCTCAGTTAATTTCAACTTATGCATTCAGGTTCCAAGAGACTTTTAGATTTGTACCTTTGATGATGATGATGGTTCACCAGTAAAGAGAACCTTTGAGATGACAGCCACTTCTTCCTTTTGGTAGTCACCATATTGTGTTGTTCAGGGATTTATTGACTTCTCTGTTTTCATCTTTTTGATATCCCTAGCTTTTGCCTGAACTGTTTATTTTTGAGATTACAGTCAGCGGGATGCCTTGATTTTTGCCTAAGTCTTCTTTTTGATTTTTGACTTAGCAGGCTTTTCTTTGTATATATGTTTTTTCCATTTTTTTTTTGAAAGATATTGACTGCCTTGTTTGATGATTGATGAACCGTCGTTGTCTTTTGATTGACATTTCCGACACTTCTTTGATGTGTGCGGCTGAGCGTTTGTGATTGAAACCTTTGTTGAAAGATGTACTGAGTGATTCTCTTAAAATAGAATGCACAGCCAAAATAACTGAGTACTACCCTGCCCCAGGTTAAAAATGCGGGTGTTTCGTACAAAAAGAAACTTCTACTCCTTAGGCTCAAAGGGGTTGACGAGGGATTACCATCCTTATATCTCCACTGTTTAGGAATTGAAACAATGCCTGTACATCGTCAGCATAGTCCGTTCAAAAGCATATTGTATGAGGTTGTGGTATCATTTTCGTCATCCTCCCTCAAAAGGTATACAACTTTAGCAGGAGTTGAGTATCACAAAAACATATGCAGAATAAAGACATAATTTAAAATGAGTGATAACGAAATAATTTATTCAAGACAAATATATGCAATGCACTGATGATGATTATTAAAACAAATAATGTCTATCATAATTTGAATGTTTAAACAAACAGAATAGAAATTGCAAATGAAAGTAAATTTAATGATCTAAAGTTCATCCACTATGACATTAATCATTCTTGTCGTGATTGTGCCTGGGAGCAGGGATCACTATAGGAGTCTAGGGATGAGGGAATTCAATTTCACCAGCATCGATCATGTCTTGAATCTTGTTCTTCAATGGCCAACAATCATTTGTATCATGTCCAGGGCTATTGGAGTGGTATGCGCACCTCGCATTGGGCTTATAGCTGGGAGCGGAAGTGTTGGGCTTTACAGGAGGACCCCTCACAGTGATCAAGTTTGCTTTCACCAAATGTTGTAATGCCTGAGCCAGTGACATGTTGATCTTCGTGAACTGACGCCTAGGTGCCCCTGACTTGCATCTTTGTTGTGGAACTGGTGTAGAGATCAGAATTGTCCCTACAGATTGGTTGGGTTCATTGTGACCTTTCTGATTGTTCCCAGCATTAGCCACATGAGATTCCTCGGGTGAATTGAAATCAATCATCTTATCATCAATGAGGTCTTGGATTTTATTCTTCAGTAGCCAACAATCGTTAGTGTCATGTCCGATGCTGTCGGAGTGGTAAGCACATCTTGCATTAGGATTATACTGATGAGACGAAATGTTAGGATTCCGAGGAGGATCCCTCAAAGTCATTAGCCCTTTCCTCAGCATCTGTTGCAACGCTTCAGCCGAAGTCATGTTGATCTTTGTGAATTGTCTTTTAGGCGCGTTATGCTTATGTTGTGGTTGTGATGCTGATGTGGAGATTAGAGCTTCCCCAACTTGTTGTTTACACAGGGTATTAGCCATGTAAGGCCCCCCAGTTGAATTGAAGTCAATGATCTTGTTGTCAATTAAGTCTTGGATCTTATGCTTCAATGGTCCACAATCCTCTGTGTCATGGCCAGGGCTATTCGAATGATAAGCACATCTCGCATGGTACTTATACCCAGGAGCAGGATTTGTAGGGATTGAATATGAAGGTAATAAGGTTATCAAGTTCTGGTTGAGCAGTTGTTGCAGAACTTGAGACATCGGCATGTGCAACGGAGTGAATGATCGCTTAGGTTTGGATTTCCATTTATCTTGCACACCTTGCTCCCTTTGTTGGTCCTTCTCCTTCTCGGATAGAAGTGCCTTTAATTCTTCTTGCCCCTTGGCTAAGTGAAAGATTATTTTCTGGAACTGGTTATTCTGAGCCTGAAGATTTTTGACAGATTGTTCGAGATTCATCTTTCTTACTGAAATAAACAGCAACAAAGATGAGGCATTTGATTTTATGAAACCTGTGATGCGATGTTTATGAATGATATGATTATGCATATGCAATGTTTTCAAGGACCTTAAAATTTAAATTCACTTTAAACAAGAAAGAAAGAACAAGCTTTGTTAATAATAATAATAATAATTAGATTGTACTTTAGTTTATGGTTCTTTGCCATTTTGGCTTACAAAAGTAAATGTGTAAACAACTAGGAATAATAATAACAATAAACTAGAATTTCTTCAAGCTTCCCATGGACGCTTCTTCTTTGATTCGATAAAGTTGTTGACGTTCTGTTCTGCTTGAAGTAGCCTTGTGAGTTCTAACACTTGTTTCTCTTTGGCGCGGAATTGAGCCTCAAAAGTATCCCTTTCTTCTTTCAATTGAACCCATGACTTTTGTAATTCTTCTAGATCAGTGGGCATGTCTGGATGGAGAACAACCAAAGGAACCTTTTCTTCACATTCAGGTTCAACAATCACAGGTCTAACATAAGGATATGGCATGACAAAACGTTGAGCGCGAGTGCGTACCCATCTAAGATAAGGTTCCGAGGGAAGGGAGTTCTTTTGCCCCCAACTTTTGCTATCCACCCTGTATACCTTGTTCCAAGCGCGTATGAACTCTTGGCGTTGATTACGAACATCTTCTTCATAATTGAAAACAACCCCTTCAATGAGCAAGTGATGAGGACCATCCCTTCGAGCATAACCAAATTGTCGTAAAGCTAATGAAGGATTGTAGGTGATTCCTCCTCTAATGCCAAGGAGAGGCACATTAGGGAATTTCCCACAATGATCGATGATAGTGACGTACTCTTGAGACATAACATGCCAACGGATATCTGAGTGAGAAAGTGACATGATTCTTCGAGACCATTGCATCTTTTGATCGTTTCTGACTACTGAGCGTGGAAGGTGCGAAATAAACCACCTAGCCAGCAGGGGTGTGCAACACATAAGAGTCCCTCGCTTCTTCATGACACGAGAGTGAAGGGAATGTAGAATGTCTCCAAGTAGCGTAGGCACGGGGTTGTGAGTCAGAAAAATCTTGATTGCATGCACATCAATGAATTGATCAGGATTAGGAAACAAAACCAAACTATATATTAATAAAGCCAAAACATCTTCAAAAGCATGGTAGCTCATGGCCTTCAGAAATTGTCGAGCTTTTCCAAATAAGAATTTGGCTGAGAGACCTTCTACTCCATTCTTGGTGTCCCAGTTGGAGGCGATGTCTGATCTCTTTAGGTGAAGTGCAGCAGCAATAGTCTCGAGTTTCGGAGTGCTTTCCAATCCAGTAAAGGGCAGATGCTTAGATATAGGTACACCAAGTAAGTTTGAGAACTCCTCCAAAGTAGGTACCAACTGATAATCCGGAAAAGTGAAGCAATGATGTTCGGGATCAAAGAATTGGCATAAGACTCTCATCATATCTTCTTCAAATTGAGAGGTGACCAGTCGAAGAAGATAACCATGTCTTTCAGCAAACTTAGAGTCTCCAGGGACTTCTAAGGCGAGCTCCTTAAGCTCAGAAGGTATCCCTACAAAGTTGAGTCGTACATAATCTCTGGTAGAGAAAGCCATGTCCTACAAAACAGTGTAAATATAAATTTCTCGGTCCTTGAAATTTGTTAGTGGTTATGATATGTCATGATGTTATGATGTTATGATGCCAAGTAGATAACAAACACAAACAAGTCACACAATTGCCTTAAGGGTAAGCTTGCATGAAGTTCATAGGTATATACCCTTCTTCCTTTCGTTTAGTTGGTTCAACCTGTCCTAAAAAGTAACCAGGTTCTATGGTGCTCATATCCCTGATCTTTCTCGTGGGCATTGTCTCAACATAGCACTCAATCGGCCAGCCAAAAACATCCCTTGAGTCTTATCTCAATGAGTGTAGCATCGAGTATCAACCGACTTTAGTCAGGAATCCAAAGCCAGCCATCTCGCTACTTCTTATAAGCCAGAGTCAAGTTCGACTAAGGTTCTAAGGGCGAATTAGTGCTCATGACACCACGCGGTAGCCAAATGTCTCCTCGATCAAATTCAAGGGCCATCAGGACAAACCAAAGTGTCACACTAACGGTGGCCACCAGTTCAACCATAACGATACATGTCGTACAGTCTCCCTGATCTCATGCCACATACCTAAGGTACTCAGATCCGGGTTAGGATCTTTCACACAACAGAATACCCAAAACAGCCCTGCAAAGATAAAGCAAGCAAAACAAACAATAGAAAACATTTAAGTGAATCCTAAACTTTTAAGGTAACCCCTCTTAATCGAAATAAATCCCCAGCAGAGTCGCCAGTTCTGTAATACGGTGAACTGACTTTTTATCAATCGAAATGTCGCGGTAAGCAAGAGTCGCCACCGACTTTTATTTTATCCAAACAAATTCGGAAAGGCAAAAAGAAACAGAAAAAAAACCTTTTTTAAAGAAATCTAAGTTCGGGGGGTAATTTATGCAAAGGGAAGGTGTAAGGCACCCTTTGCATCCATGGTTTTCCATGGGCTCTTAATTGCTTTGCTTGCTCGTTTGTTTAGAAAAAGTAGATGAAAGAGATAGGGACTTTAGCTTGTGAATAAGCGTTGCCCTTTTGAAAAATTATGAGAAAGAATATAATAAAAAAGGTTTGAGCATTGCAAGGCAATTAGGGGCAATTACCTTAAACTCAGATGATAGGTCTCTTTTTGCCTTTCAGAATGAAAGGGTCTATCCTTGCCATAAGAGGGCAGGAAGCCTTTCGTTTGGAGGTTGAAGGGTCATCGAAGCATCCTTTGCCATAAGACTGTCCCATGCCATAGAAGGGCAGGTAGTCTAAGGCAAGGATCAGAATAAGCCATTTCGTAGGCAGCCAGAAGATACCTCAGCCTTTTCGTAGGCAACATCCGAGGGTCTAGGTCATTTGTGTATCGAAGGCAGCATCATTAGGGTCGTGACCTTTTTATCGAGGCAACATGGCTGAGGTATCCTCGAATTCGAGGGACGTGGCTTATTCTGCAAAACACAAAAGGCAACAGGCAACAAGGCAACAGGCAACAAGGCAACAGAGAGGGTTACCCAAAAGCGTGCGTGTGTGCACCAATCACGTGATTATGTTCAGTTATGTTATCTTATAAAATTACGTGATGCTAATTCAATTAACAAGTTGCACTCCCTATAATTACTAACCACACAATAATATAACAATAATAATGGGGAAGGGAAATTGTAACCAGCGGAGGAGAGGGGAATTGAAACCAGCGGGATATAAAAATAAAAGGCAAAAGGTTTAACACAAGTAATAATTTGTGAATAGGGTTTAGGGTTACCAATACTCGTAGCTTTGGCAGTTGACAAACCCTGAAAATTGGAAAAGAAAGAATAAACAGAGGGGTGAGCGCATTATCGGTTCGGAGGCAAATGAGGTTAACCTTAATAAAATAAAAGATAAATAAATTAATAATGAATGATAAATAATACTTAGCTTTGATTTGGATCTGATCTGATATGGTTGGTTAGAGTCGGAGGAAACTTCGGGGTAACCCTGGAAAGACAAGGCAGAAAGAGAGGGAGTGAATGTATGCACAGTTCAGAAATATAAGGACAAACCCTAAAATTGAAAAGGAAACAGAATAGACATCGAATAAATAAAACACTTAGCTTTTGTATTTTGATCGGGCGTGTTATCGGAGTGAACCATGTTGATAACCCTGAAAAGGCACAAAAGAAATATTCAGTGTATTATCAATCCTGGTTAAGATTCAAATGGAATATAATGGTAAATCGATTTAATTAATTATTGGTCTTGCGACCCAATTAATTAAATCGAGGCAAAAGACTAAATTGAGTAAAAAATAATTTTTTTGGAATTTTTTGGAATTAAAATAAAATAATTGTTATTTTTTAGTGCTTTAAAGATAAATTAAATAAATTAAATGAATATATAAATAACTACATTTATAAATAAATAAATAAGTATGTAAAATAAATAAAAAAAGTTCTTAAAACAAATAAATAATTTACTATTATTAATAAGAGGAAAAAAAAAAGATATTGAAATTAATATATATAAGTATAAATAAAAATCAAAACTAGGTTATGTAATTAAAAATAAAAAAAAATTAAAGAATTCTTAGCTTTTGATTCTGTGTGTCTCACGCGCGTAGTCTATGGTGAGGTCGCGGCTCTGCGCGCGTAGGATCCACCTGGGCAATGATCTGATGGCGGAGGAAGGAGCGGACATCATACGCGTGTGACCATGCGATGCACCGAATCAAAAAGATGGAAAGAAACAAAAACGCGCGCTCCAGGTTTTGAATCTGGCCAATAGCAACGCGCCACGCCTTCATCCCCTTCCTTGGAAATTTGCAGAAAAGATTATACAGCGCTTTTTCTTGAAGCGCTATAATATGCCTTCACGCTTTTACACCTGTTAAAACGAACAGCATCCAAAACACAACAAAAATATTTCGCGATCACACCATTGTGATCGTCCAGATGCGACGAGTCCACTGGTGATTAAGATTAACCCCAATTTTTCTTAAAATAAGAAACCCTAATTCGGAAACTTAAACCCTAATAATGGTAGAACTCATATAACAGGGTAATAACATAATTAAATTTCCAGGATTGATCAGAGAGTCAATACAAACATGAATATATCATTAAAATCCAGTTATGATGCGTGTATCAATAGGATCGAAGTGGTTTGAGAAGTGCACAAACCGTGACGATATGGCGGTGATTCAAGTGCTTCTGGCTATGGAAACCAATGTGTTCACGTCCAGAAAACTTCAAGGAATAGAATCGAATCCTTCTCTTGGCTTGAATCGAGCTCGTACCTGAAAATTGAAGTTGCACTTTTCTTGGATTTTCTTGGCTCGGGTTTGATGCTCTTTGGCTGCAGAAAATTGTTCCCCTAGCATTTGGCTCTGCTCAGTACTTATAAGAGACTAATTTTAGGTCAATAAAACCAAAAGAAATCTTGTTGAATCTTTGATTTGCAATTTTGGAAAATATGATTGAAATATGTTTCTAAATATGATTCAAATCCCATCTTTTTCTACCAATTAACCCTTGCACGAATTTTGTATGATTATTGGATATTATTGGTGATTGAATTGATTGAAAAATATAATTGAACCAAATCTTTTCAAATTTCTTTGATTTATTTGATTTAAATCATATTTTAATAAATAAAAAACCAATAAAAAATCAAATAATCATCAAAATTTCGTGGCATTGGTTTTGGATCTTCTAGATGACTTGGGAAGCAAGATTGAATCAAAAGATTTTGGGCCCACTTGCAAAAAATCCAAATTCTTCCACATTTTTCCCTCCAAAATAGCCCAACTTTGACAAAGCCTATCTCTCTCATTTTTTGAGGTATGGAAGTGTTATAAGACTTTTTAGAAACCTTAGAGAGTCCTCTAACCATTGTCTTTGGTCTCACATGAAAATCTTTTTCCATTCTTATTTTATGTCCTTTTGAAAAACATGTCTTTTTGTTGACTTTTGAAAAGGACCTATAATGTATGAAGCCATATCTCTTAAACCATTGACCTATGGGCTTTGATTCTTGGACCATTAGATAGAGGAATGAATTCCCTTCAAAATGAGCTTTGGTGGGAATTTTTCTGATGAAGTATGAATATTTGGTGAATTTTCAAAGTTTGGTTGACTTTTTCAGTTCGTGCCCAAAATAGCAACTCTTGACTTTTGACTTCTCTGATCTTTCCTTGCATCATCATGATCAACCCTTGATCAAATGATGATTTTAGGGTTATGAGAATGTTGTTGACCAAATATCTTGAGCTTTGACTGTATAATGACTGTTTTGCCCTTGGGAGTCGACTGTTGACCTAATCAGGATTTGAGGGACTAAATTTGCTCTGTTTGACTTGAAACTTTATATGGAGATACTTTGGGATGTTAGTGACCCTATGGAACCACCTTGAGCCATTGATTCAATGATTTTCCTCTGAATTATTCAATCCCTAGTTTAGAACTTCTGTGTGGGAGACTGTGTTTTGGAGCTTTGTCTTTTGATTTGGTTTTGTGTATGAAAAATAGCATGGGCAAATTTTGGGGTATGACAACACGCCTTACCAAAAACAAGTCGATAAGGAGACATCCCAATGGGTGTCTTGAAAGCTGTCCTTTGAGCCCAAAGTGCGTCTTCTAGACGGCGGCTCCAGTCTTTCCTGTTTGGCTGCACCATTTTCTCTAAAACCTGTTTGATCTCCCTGTTGGAGATCTCAGCTTGCCCATTAGTCTGTGGGTGATATGCAGTAGAGACTCTGTGTACAACTCCATACTTTCGGAGTAAGGCTTCCATGGTGCGGTTACAGAAATGAGTGCCTTGGTCACTTATGATAGCTCGCGGTATTCCAAACCTGCAAAAGATATTAGACCTGACAAACTCTGCAACAACTTTAGAATCATTAGTCCTAGTGGGGATAGCTTCCACCCACTTTGAAACATAGTCAACAGCAAGCAAAATGTAAAGGAAACCAAATGATACAGGAAAGGGACCAATGAAATCGATCCCCCATACATCAAATACCTCACAGAAAAGCATAGGATGTTGAGGCATTTCACTCTTGCGAGTGATGTTGGTACCTGCTATCTGGCACTCTTTACAAGTGCGATAAATCTCAAAAGCGTCCTTAAAAATAGTTGGCCAATAGAAGCCTGAATCAAGGACCTTTCTTGCAGTCCTTTGAGGACCGAAATGTCCGCCGACTTGAGATGCATGAGAAAATTTTAAAATAGATTCAATCTCATTATCGGGGACACATCTCCTGATTACCTGATCACTACCAAACTTCCATAGATATGGATCATCCCAAACATAATATTTGGCATCACTTTTGAGTTTGTGAACCTGTGATCTAGATGCACCTGTATGAAAAACACCAGCAACAAGAAAATTAACAATGTCAGCAAACCAAGGCGTAATCCCATGCAAAAGAAACAACTGCTCATCAGGAAAATCATCCTTAATAGGAAAAGGATCTTCATCTCTCTCTATCCTGCTCAAGTGGTCACCCACTAAGTTCTCAGCTCCACTTTTGTCTTTAATCTCAACATTAAACTCTTGGAGCAGCAACATCCACCGAATCAATCTCGGTTTTGCATCCGGCTTCTTCAGCAAGTACTTTAAAGCTGCATGGTCAGTAAAAACAACAACCTTGGAACCTAGCAAATAAGATCTGAATTTGTCAAGAGCAAAAACAATAGCTAGCAGTTCTTTTTCAGTGGTAGTGTAATTAGACTGTGCAGAATCTAAAGTCCTAGAAGCATAGTAAATAACATGGGCAGCCTTGTCAACCCTTTGTGCAAGGACAGCCCCAACAGCATAATTCGAAGCATCACACATAAGCTCAAAAGGAAGTGTCCAGTCAGGGGGCTGAATGATGGGAGCGGAGGTCAATGCTTTCTTCAAGAAGTCAAACGCTTGTTTGCATTTGTCATCAAACTCGAAAGTGACGTCATTCTTCAACAAGTTCGACAGCGGAAGAGCTATCTTGCTGAAATCCTTGATGAAACGCCTGTAAAAACCTGCATGACCAAGAAAAGAACGAATCTCGCGAATGCAAGAAGGGTAAGGCATTGTAGAAATCACATCAATCTTAGCAGGGTCAACAGAAATTCCTTTTTCAGAAATAATGTGACCAAGAACAATTCCCTGCTCAACCATAAAATGACACTTTTCATAATTCAACACAAGGTTAGTCTCGATGCATCTTTCTAAAATCAAGTTTAAACTGTTCAAGCATGCATCAAAAGAAGAACCATAAACAGTAAAGTCATCCATAAACACTTCCATGCAATTTTCAATAAAATCAGAGAAAATACTCATCATGCATCGTTGGAAAGTGCCAGGAGCATTGCAAAGGCCAAAAGGCATCTTTCTGTAAGCAAATGTACCGAATGGGCACGTGAAAGTGGTCTTTTCTTGATCTTCAGGTGCAATATGAATCTGAAAGTAACCTGAAAAACCATCAAGAAAACAATAATGTGATTTACCAGCTAGCCGTTCAAGCATCTGGTCAATGAACGGCAAAGGAAAGTGATCCTTTCTAGTAGCCTGGTTCAGTCTCCTGTAATCAATACAAACTCTCCAGCTGTTCTGGACTCTAGTGGGAACAAGTTCATTCTTTTCATTTTTAACCACTGTGAGTCCAGATTTCTTAGGTACAACCTGCACTGGACTTACCCACTTACTGTCAGAGATAGGATAAATGATACCTGCTTGCAAGAGTTTGGTTACCTCTTTCTTTACAACATCAAGAATCAAAGGATTAAGCCTCCTTTGGGGCTGCCTTACTGTTTTCGCTCCATCCTCAAGTAAAATCCTGTGCATACACATCGAAGGACTAATACCTGGAAGGTCGGCTAATGTCCACCCGATTGCTTTCTTGTGCCTCTTCAATACCTGCAAAAGTCTGTCTTCTTGATTTAAATCAAGGTTAGAAGAGATAATAACAGGAAGTTTTTCATTATGCTCCAAGTAAGCATATTTCAGGTTCCCAGGGAGCTCTTTTAGCTCTAAGGACGGGGGCTGAATGATGGATGGAAGGCTTGGGGCAGCCGGGATGTCAAGAGCATCGACAGCAAAAACAACCTCATCGGTAACAACTTCACCTGTTGGAAATGTATCAGGCTGCAAGGAAGCATCAATCTCAGCACAAAGGACACAAACGTTAGTGTCAGTGCAGTCAGGACATGAATAATCATCATCAAAATCAGAGAGAGATGGAAAATCAAATGCAAATAATTCAGAATAACTCTCATCAACTAGTTCAGAAATCAACTCAATGTTAAAAACCGAATGCTCCTCCACAGGGTGTTTCATGGCATCGAAGATATTAAATTTTGCGACGATGTCACCAAATTCCATGGACATGGTTCCATCATCAACATCAACTTTTGTCTTCGCCGTTTTCATGAACGGTCTGCCTAAGATGATGGGAGCTCTGCTTGACTTAGTTTCTCCTTCCATGTCCAGAATGTAAAAATCTGCAGGAAAAATTAAATCGTTAACTTGAACGAGGACGTCTTCCACTATGCCGGTGGGACGTGCATTGCTCCTGTTCGCCAGTTGAACGATTAAACCTGTATGCTGCATGGGACCAAGGCAAAGGTTATTATAAATAGAAGTAGGCATAACATTAATGCCCGCTCCTAAATCAAGCAAACAGTTATCAAATTTCTTATCCCCGATGGTACAAGGAATAGTAAAAGTTCCCGGGTCCTTGCACTTTTGTGGCAAGACCTGAGAGATGGCCGAAACACTTTGTTCGGGCTGAATGAAAGCAGATATGCTTCTTCCCAAGTTGACTCTGTCACTTCCTTTTACTTTTCTCTTGTTTGTACACAAATCCTTCAGAAACTTTGCATACCTTGGAACTTGCTTAATCACATCAAGAAGCGGAATATTTACCGCTACTTTTCTGAACATATCCAGAATTTCTTTTTCTTTGTCTCCTTCCTCAATTATTTTATTTTTTAGAACTCTATGCGGAAAAGGAACTGGTGGCACATACTCCTTTTCTTTATTTTTTTCAGTTCCGACCACAACAGAAGAAGGAGAAGAAAGCTCAGTTGGAGGAGGTTCAGAAGAAGAAAGTTCAGAAGTTACCTCAATGATTTTTTTATTTTTTTCAGGGGCTGGTTCTGTAACCTTTCCGGATCTCAAAGAAATAGCGCTCACATTAGCATTACCATTCGGATTGACAACAGTTTGTGCTGGAAGTTGGTTCGAACCTTGAGCTTGCATATTATTTATTTGAGTAGCAAGTTGTCCCATCTGTGTGGTCAAGGTCTGAATGCTAGTGTCGGTTCTTTGTTGAAACTGAAGGTTGTTCACGGCCATTTGCTTAACAAGATCTTCCAAGGATGGTCGGGAAGTAGTAGCTGGAGGGGTGTGATGTGGCTGGGGTAATGGAACGGTGAGCTGTTGTTGGGAAGGCTGCTGATTTCCATATCGGAGGTTGGGATGATTCCTCCAATTGGGGTGATATTTGTTGGTAGACAAGTCAGGGGTGTTGTTGTACCTGTTCTGGTTGTAAAGGTTGGCTGCATAAGCTTGAGGCAGCTCGGTAACAGTATCATCTTTCAGAAGAGGACAAGTATCAGTGGGGTGATCATGAGCTGTAAAAATGCCACATACAATTGCTGTTTGAGGTTTCGCAACTGCAAGTTGTTTAACTAAAGCGGTCAGCTCATCAAGTCTGGTTTCTAAAGCTCTGTTCGAGGAACCTTGAATTTGATGTACACCCTTGGTCTGGACAGAATTGGTTCGAGTGGTGAACTGCTGGGAATTTAAGGACATATTTTCAATGAGGGCCCTGGCAGCAGCTGGAGTTTTGTCAACAAGTGCTCCACCACTAGCAGCATCAAGAATGTTTCTATCCATAGGCAACAACCCCTCATAAAAGTACTGAATAAGAAGTTGCTCGGTAATCTGGTGTTGAGGACAGCTTGAAACTAACTTCTTGAACCTATCCCAATATTCAGCCAATGACTCGTTATCTTGTCTAATGCCACATATTTCTTTTCGGATTGAAGCAGCTCTAGAGGCAGGAAAGTATCGCTCCAAGAACACTCTCTTCAGAGCATTCCAGCTTGTGATTGAATTTGGTTCGAGATCATATATCCAGTCCTTCGCTGCACCCTGCAAAGAAAAAGGAAAAGCACGAAGTTTGATATGATCTTCAGTGATCCCTTCAGGCTTCAATGGTGTAGAGCACACCACCTGGAATTCCTTCAAATGTTTGTGTGGATCCTCACCTGCAAGACCATTAAACTTTGGCAACAAGTGTATTAAACCCGATTTTAATTCAAAAGGAACAGCAACAACATCATATTCAATACACAAGTCATTATAATTAACATCAGGGGCTGCAAGTTGCCTTAGAGTTCTATTTTCAGCCATTTCAAAAGCAAATTCAGAATCAGAATCAAACAAATTATGCAAATAGTCAGACTCAGAATCAGACTCAGCTATGGTCGGTGAAGGTGAACTATTGCTAGCCTGGCCTGCTCTACGAAGTGTGTGCAAGGTTCTCTCTACCTCAGGATCAAAAGCAACAAGTTCAGGACAGGAAGACCTAGTAGCCAGGACTAGTGCACAGCAATGCAGCAACAATCGTGAAAATACCAACTATGTCCCTAAAACAACACAATGAAGCAAATCGATTAAAAATAATTCAAAAAAATAAACTGACACCAAAAATAATCTAATGACGTAAAAATAAAATGTTGATATTTTTTTCGGAATTTTTCGACTCTATGAAAACAGAAAATAAATCATTAAAAATAGAAAAACGATGAATTTGGCGATTTTGGGGTCGAATTCCCTTACTCTTCTAGAGTAAGGGAGTATTGATCGCACGATTTTTCTACTTCCAGTAGGCAAAAACAGTTTACAATCGAATACAATTTTTTGCAAAAACTGATTTTTTTTTTCCGACTCTAAACGCGGACTGACCAAAACCGTGAGGAAACTACGGCCTAAACGCACAAACACTAAATCTAAGACTCTAAAATCAGTTAATATTCACAAGAATCCCCGGCAACGGCGCCAATTTGATCCGCTGTCGCTCGCGGGTCAAAACGAGTAGTTTTCAAAACGTAGTATAGCGACAATGGCTCGAGTCGTATCGCAAGGATTCTTGGTATTGTTAACTAAAAGCAAATTCGAAATTAGGGGGAGGTTTGGTTTAAGGTTCGATTTAACAAAAAGAGCAAATAAGTGATTTTGAAAAGTGATTATAAAATAAGCTGTTCTACTGTTCGGGTTCACCACTTATCATCGGTAATTATAAATCTAATCCCCAAGCGAATTCTATCCCCTATTCGATTACAGCAACAATAAACAAGCGAGATTGATACTATACGGTTTATATTCCTATTATCCGAATTAAGCAAACGGATTCAGCACTCATGAATTAAGCAAACATGAATTGACATACGCGAGTTAACGATAAAGCAACGTTAAATCACGAAACAGATCAAGAAACATAAACTGATCGAATTTAATCAATAATATTATGTATGAATCGAATTAAGCATGCAACACATATATAAGATTATTGAAAGGGAAAAGAATTGGGATTAAATTATAAAACCTCAAAGATTCGGTGGAACATGAACAGTAGATCAACGATAGGATTAGTTCGCCATAGGATTCGTCAAAAGCTTGCCAAAATTCGTGAATGGAAGATGATCCGTACAGTAACTCGGCTGCTACCCTAAGGGGAAAGTGTACGACCCGTTTTACAATCCAACTGGATCAAACATACGACCCAGGCCCAAAACTAATTGACCCGAAACTGAAATAAAACTAGTGCTGCAACTTCAACGAATATTCTGGCCCTTCTACAGTCCGATTCTGACTTTGACTCCAACATAGGAATTGTAGCTCTTTCTCTTAGCTTTCCGGCGATTATTAGAACGCCTCAATCGGACTCCTGGAACTCCAGATATGATCGTTTCCGTGCAGACTGTTAATGCTGAAAAATTAATACGAAAAACAAATAAGTGCAAAAATAAAATAAAATATAAAAACATATTAAAACATAAAAATAAATAAAACAAACCAAAGAAATGCTTGAGTACAAACATGGAAGAACGTGCATTAAAATGCACTGATCAGTCGACCTGGGAGTGTGGGTAGGTCGACCTAACAGTGACCTTGTCAGTTTTGCTGAGTTTGCTCTGGTTTTGAGTCGGCCTAGGGCTTTGCTTGGTCGACCTAACAGATGCAATACCATTTTCTGAGTGATTTGAGCTTCATAATCTTCCATTGTCTTGAGTCATTCATTTATGCTTTTGTATTTGGTTGCTTGTGATATTTGCCATGAATCAAAAACTCATTTGTGAGTGTATGCTTGTTCTTAAAAACTCCCCCTTTTTGATGATGGCAAACATTTGATTAAATGATGAAAGCTCCCCCGGTCTTGTATGCGTAAGCTCCCCCGTACTAAGCTCCCCCGTACTCTCAACTCATCTCCCCCTTTGACAACATCAAAAGAAACCAGGAGAACAGTAGAAGAGAATAACAAAATAATCTAAACAAAACAATGTCTTACATAACACAATAGTAAAGAAATAGAGCATAATATCCAAACATATTTAAAGGTACAAACCAAGCTTAAGTTCAAGTAATAAAAGACATAATAACATGACAGAAATGAGATGCAATGCAATGAAATGAACTAATGCAATGCTTGCTAACGTTTGCCCAAACATGTTAGATGTATGCTTATTCTACTATTTTTATGTCCAAACATGATATGTTATGAGTAATGATGAACAACATATACATGTAAATGAGATAGGTGGAGAAGCATATAAGAAGTCACTATAAACATATTAATTGATAGCATATTATAGCATCAATGATATTTTTGGAAGTGAACAACAAACACGTTACCACTTTCTCAATTATAGGTATCTCGTCATCATTTCGTAGAATGAAGTATATTCCTCTAGTCAATGTGGAATGATACTTGATGTGATGATGAACTACCTTCATACTGAGAGAGATGTTAGCTTGAGCATAATCAATATATATAAAGTAAAGGAATAAAATTAAGAAAACAAACGCATTTAGCTCAAATTAGAGATATCTAATATCCCTAATTCCCTATGAATGTTGAAGAACTGCTCCGTTGCAAGAGGTTTGGTGAAGATGTCAGCTAGTTGCTTCTTGCTCTTCAAGTTTATGGCACTTGTGTTGTCGCACATGATAGGTATACGATCAAGCTTAATACCAAAGTCAAGAAGTTGTTGCTTGAGCCATAATATCTGCGCACAGCAGCTTCCAGCAGCTATATATTCTGCCTCAGCAGTAGATAATGCAACTGATACTTGTTTCTTGCTATGCCAACTTATCAATGAATTTGAGAATAGATGACATGTTCCACTGGTGCTCTTTCTATCGGATTTGCAGCCAGCAAAATCTGAGTCGGAGAATCCTACCAAATAACACTCATTTCCCTTCGGATACCATAGGCCATATGTAGGAGTTCCATGTGAATACAAGATCACACTCACAAAGATGTTTTTGATTCATGGCAAACTCAACAAGCATACAAGCAACAAGGTACAAGCAGAAGAACTCAAAGAAAATCAAGCTTTGGTCACTCATAACAGAGCAGGTCGACCTACTATGCATACAGGTCGACTCAACACAAGCAAAATAAGAGGAACTCAGAAAATCAGCAGTCAGGTCGACCTACTCCTAACACAGGTCGACCTAAAATGAAGAAATTTACATATCATTCTGCTAGGTCGACCTACACAACAACTAGGTCGACCTAATCTGAGAAAATATCCCCAAAACGCATCTGAAGTGGATTCTGGTCGACCTACTTCTTTGACAGGTCGACCTAACTGGGAACAAATGACATCCAAAGGATATGCAGCTCTGTTAGGTCGACCCAGCCCTAAATTAGGTCGACCTATCTGATCAAAACTGACATCCAAAGGATATGCAGCTCTGTTAGGTCGACTCAGCCCTAAATTAGGTCGACCTATCTGATCAAAACTGTCAACATTTCTGGTTATCTCTGCATCAACAGAAAAGCTCTCATATATATTGTCCAAGGTTCAATTATTGAAAACAACACCAACGACTGAAAGATACACAAAGGCTTCTCATCTTCGTTCTTCGTCATCTCCAACACAATTACACATAATCATTCTTGCGTTGAGGGTTAGTGATCGAGTTCGATAACGTCCATGGAACGGAATTGAAGATTCCTAGTGGGTGAAGATTTGTGGGGTTTTTGGTGAATAAAATCCGAGGGTTTTGTCCTCCAAGATAGGTGTTTCTTGGGGGTTTTTATCAAGAGGTTTCATCGAGGATCCATCTGAGTGTGAAGATTGAAGAACAAGGGTTCAAGGCAATTCAAGACACTGCAGAAAAGGGATCAAGTGAAGCTCTTGGATCACCTTGATCTGACTCAAGATTAAGGCGGAAGAAGATTCAAAGGATCGACAAATTCGGTTTATTGTTTATCGCTTTGTTTTCTTCTTTATATATACTACTTTCAACATTAATGGAAGATTTCCCAATTTCAATTTGGAATTGGGGGAAGACGTAGTCGTAGCGAGGACGATCGACGAACTGCCTGAACAAATATCGTGTTCTTGTCGCTTTTATCTTTTCATTTACGTTCTGTTCATATTTGGTCATAATTGCAAAATTGATTAACGATTCAAGTGTTAAAATTGTGAATTAAAGTTCTGCATAAACATCATAATTCACCACATCTTGAATCATCATCAATTTGAACACTATCACCAAGTGTTTGTCTTTTTGCTTATTCCATTATTACTGCATTGCAAATCAAAGTTTGTCAATTTAGAAGTTAATTGATTCTCAGCTGTGAAACGTATTGATTCGATAACATATCACTTCATCGTTAATCTCAATTATCTTGTGGTTTTGTCACATATACGACCCTTGCAATAACGGTCCGGAATAGACGCAAGTCAATTCAGAACCGCTTTCGCTTTAGTTCGAAATAATTCCGAAAAACTCTGTGAGATCTATTCACCCCCCCTCTAGATCCTCAGGCCAGCGTCTAACATTCCACGTAGATATCGCAGAATTCTTTTGACAGCTTTTAAGTGAGATTCCTTTGGACAAGATTGATATCTTTCTCATCTTTGTCTAGGTTAGTATTTATTGCCATAGGTGTGTCAATCTCCTTCGCTTCACTCATTCTAAATCTTTTGAGCAGCTCCATGAGACTCATCTCAAATTCACTCTGCATAAGCTTAGAAAATTCTTTGACAAGTTTTGCATTAGTCGACCCAAATATAATATCATCCATTTGGAATAGTTTGAAGTCTTTTGAACAAGCATAGGCAAGTAAGAGGCGAATAGCTTCGAGACGTGCTACAGGAGCGTATGTCTCTTCATAATCAATACCTTCCTATTGATTGTAACCTTGAGCAACTAATCTAGCTTTGTTTCTAGTGATAACTCCGTTTTCATCAAGTTTGTTACGAAAAACCCATCTAGTACCGATTACTTGATGATCTCCCGGATGAGATACAAAGTCCCAAACATCATTCCGTTTAAATTGGTTTAATTCTTCTTGCATGGCCATTAGCCAACGCTCATCAAGTAATGCGTCCTTCACGTTTTTCGGTTCAACTTGTGAAACAAAAGCAAAATGATGACAAAAGTTACTTATCTTGGAGCGTGTTGTCACGCCCTTTGAGATGTTCCCTATTATGTTGTCGATTGGATGATCTTTTACATTTGTCCAGGCCTTAGGAAGTTCTTCATTGTTTGAGATGCTATCTTTTTCAACACTATCATGAGACTCATCTTTCTCTTTCTTAGCATCTTCCTTTGCAACACTTTCACTTTCGTCTTCCTTATCTTTGACAATTTATTCAGTGGATGGGCCTGCACTATCAAAAGATATACCTTTCTCGACACATTTTGCATAAGATTCATCAAAAAGAACACATGAACTGACTCTTCAACAATAAGTAGAAACTGAATTGATAGAACCTATATGCCTATATGCCTTACTAGATTGAGAGTAAAAAAAATTATGCCTTCTTCCAAGTTTTAGCATATAAATGTGGTTTACCCATGTGCCATTAAACATGATCTCTCTTTTCTTAATATGTTCTATTGTGCAGCCAAAATTTGTAAAAGTTACTTTGAAGTCTTTGTCGTACAATTGACTAATACTTAGGAGATTATGTTTAAGACCTTCTACTTAGTAACACATCAGTTATAGTTGTGGTAGACGGGTTACCTACACTTCTTTTACCAAGTATAGCTCCCCGATTGTTGTCTCCATAGGTGACATACCCCTTTTTCTTTGCGTGGAACTTCAACAAAGAGTGATATGTCTCCCGTCATGTGTCTTGAATATCCGCTATCAAGGAACCACAACCTTTCGACAATGTCAAGACATTTTTCCTGCAAAATTAATTTATAGTGGAAGGTCCCCAATCTTCATTGGGTCCTGGGTGGTGAGTACATAAACTGTTGCATTTAGGCAACCATTGAAATACTCCTTTAGGAACTAAAATCCTCCTAAATTTGCACTTTTCAATGGTATGTCCCTTTTTGCAACAATAGTGACAGGTAATATGATGAGAATATGCTGTTTTGCTAGTTGATACTTTTGGTACAAAAGTGTATTTACTATATAAAGGAGTATACGATCTTTTGAACTTATTCGGATCAACCGCAAACGTCATTTTTGGTTGTAGAGCCTTATCTAATTTGGCCTTTAGGTCTCTCACTTCTTTTTGCCAAATATGACATGTCTCACAACCAAACCATGATGTAGGATCTTCCTCAATTTTATCCTTTTGAATATCTAGCATAAATTGTTTCAAAGCTTCCATGTCCTTTTCGGTCTTCTCAACTTTTGATTCAAGATATGAAAAAAATTTCTTATTTGAGGCCAAAAGTTTAAAAGCTTCAATTGCATCTCTATGTAGTTCTTCTAGTTTACCAAAGAGAGTGGTGATGTCTAAGGTGTTTAGATCATTTGCTTCCTTTATTGCTGTAACCTTGGGTTGCCATTCCCTGTTCAAACATCTTAAGATTTTGTTAGTAGCAACTGCATTGGAAACAGGTCTATCAAGAGAATTTAAACGATTTTTCAAGTGAACGAATCTCTTCTGCATGTTTTCGATGGATTCACCATCTTCCATGTGGAAGAGTTCGAATTCTTGAGTTAGCGTATTGATTCTAGCTAGTTTGACATCATCTGTTCCCTCGTGGGCAACTTGCAATGTGTCCCACATAGCTTTAGCGGATCTACAATGGGAAACGCGATAGTATTCATCAACTCCTAGAGCTGAGATTAGAATGTTTCTCGCTTTCCAATCGTATCCATATCTCTTTTCATCTTCGGCATCCCAAGTATTTTCTGGTTTTGGAACAACTGCACCAGCTGCATTTGTCATGGTGATCTGAAAGGGACCATTGACAATAGCTGTCCAGATGTTCCTATCAATTGCATTGATGTGGACACACATACAATCCTTCCAATAGCCATAGTTTTCACCGTAGAAAACTGGAGCTCTATTGTGAGCCCCTTTAGGTCCGGAAGCCATCTTTCCAATAAGTGTTTCACGTAGCACGGAATAAACCAGAGCTCTTGATGCCACTTGTTAGACGCTGGCCTAAGGATCTAGAGGGGGGTGAATAGATCTCACAGAGTTTTTCGGAGTTAATTGAACTTTAAGCGAAAGCGGTTCTGAATCGACTCGCGTCTATTCCGGACCACTATTGAAACGATTGTATATGTGTTAAAACCACTAAACAGCTTGAGATAAACGATAAGAGAATACCCTATAGAATCAATATGTCGCTCTAATGAAAATCGATTAACTTCTTATATGATGAACGATGTTTGCAATGCAGTAATAGTGAAAGAAGCAAAAACACAAACACTTGGTGATAATGATCAAATTGATAGTAATTCAATGTGTGATGAATTGTGATGTTTATGCAAGTTCTTAATTCACAATTTTAACACTCGAATCGTTGATCAATTTGCAATTATAACCAAATATGAACAGAACTTAAATGAAAAGATAAAAGCGACAAGAACACGATATTTGTTCAGGCAGTTCGTCGATCGTCCTCGCTACGACTACGTCTGCCCCCAATTCCAAACTGAAATTGGGAAATCTTCCATTAATGTTGAAAGCAGTTTATACAAAGAAGAAAACAAAGCGATAAACAATAAACCAAATTTGTCGATCCTTTGAATCTTCTTCCCCCTTAATCTTGAGTCAGATTAAGGTCTTCCAAGAGCTTCACTTTGATCCCTTTCTGCATTGTCTTGAATTGCTCGAACACTTGTTCTTCAATCTTCACACTCAGCTGGATCCTTGATGAAGCTTCTTGATAAAAACCCCAAAAATTCACCTATCTTGGAGGACAAAACCCTCCGATTTTATTCACCAAAAACCCCACAAATCTTCACCCACTAGGAATCTTCAATTCCGTTCCCTGGACGTTATCGAACTCGATCACTAACCCTCAACACAAGAATGATTATGTGTAATTGTGTTGGAGATGATGAAGAACGAAGATGAGAAGCCTTTGTGTATCTTTCAGTTGTTGGTGTTCATGAATAATTAACATGGAATGATATATATAGTTGCTGGTATGTTGGAGCAGAGAAAACACATAATTTGGGAAGTTTTCAGCAAGTAGGTTGACCTACTTTAGTGCTTAGGTCGACCTAACAGAAGCAGAGTTGAAATTGTCCCAGTTAGGTTGACCTGTTAGGTTGGCCTAAAATCTGTTAGGTTGACCTGCTGAAGGTTTAGGTCGACCTAAAGTCAGTTATGTTGACCTGTTGAAGGTTTAGGTCGACCTAAAGTCAGTTGTTTCTAGTTAGGTCGACCTGTTGAAGGTTTAGGTCGACCTAAAGTCAGTTGAAATGCATTTTTGTGACTTTTCTTCAGTTTAGGTCGACCCAGGAGTGTGGGTAGGTCGACCTAACAGTGACATGTGTAAATCCCTTCAGTTTAGGTCGACCTGGGAGTGTGGGTAGGTCGACCTAACAGTGACCTTGTCAGTTTTGCTGAGTTTGCTCTGGTTTTGAGTCGACCTAGGGCTTTGCTTGGTCGACCTAACAGATGCAATACCATTTTCTGAGTGATTTGAGCTTCATAATCTTCCATTGTCTTGAGTCATTCATTTATGCTTTTGTATTTGGTTGCTTGTGATGTTTGCCATGAATCAAAAACTCATTTGTGAGTGTATGCTTGTTCTTACAAATTCTTATCTTCCCAACTCAAAAAGTTGGGTAAGGTTACCTCCTTTGTAAAATGCTTTGAAAACAACAAATATTTATAGTATTTTAATAAATAATTAAATGTGTTAAATGAGATGGAATCATGTGATTGGTTGGAGGTACACTACCCAACTTTTTGTGATGTGTAGAGAAGTTGTCCCCCTTGTCTATACATATTATATAAATATTACTTATGATTAGGTATTATATACTAGTGATGTATTTGTGTATTTTATAATAGATAATATATCCTAGTGAGGTATGTGTTGTATTTTAGAAGCTAGTGGGGCATGTTCCCCAATGTATTATTAATAGAATAGTCTCTGCCTAAAAGAATTCGTTTATTTATAGACTATTAAACTAACTTAGGCTACAAGCTAACTTAAGCAATTAGACTAAATAAATTGGCTCAATTCAACATGCTAATAAACCTAGCATTAACAATATCTGCATGCTATAATATAATTCGACAACAACATACACGACTTCTACATCATTATGTGAACAGACTTCAACAACATGCTCAATCTCTTTCGAATTAAGAAATTATCTCTTTCGAAATACTAGAGTTTGATCCAAAATGTCACAATACTCAAACAATAAAGTGTGGTCTATATTTCATTCATCTCAATTTCATTGTGTTTCGCTCTTCATCGGTCACTATGATTTGGTAAAATTGGTATTTAAGGTAAAATACCTTTTCTGGTCTCGTATGTTAACCTCAGGGTTCATTTTAGTCCCTTAACTTCAAAAAGTTTCATATTTATCCCTTAACTCTTTAAAACGTATCATGTTGGTCATTTTCGTATAATTAACGGCGGAAAAAGTCAAAAATTGATCGCTAAATCACTCACTTATATGATAAAAATGACTTAAATTGTATTGATTTGATAGTTTATGTACATAGTTGATTTATATTTGAACTAATCTTTGAAATTTGCATGTAATATTTAATTTAGTTCTTATGTCATTAATATTGAATGAAGGAATAAAAATTAAATATTCTACACATTACAAAGACTAAATCCAATATTAAACATCCAAGAGCACTTGGATTAGATGATAAGGATCTCTTCCGATTTAAATAGATGAATTGGGTCCGAATTCAGTTATAGAAATGCAATAATTTTAACACTCTTGATGCAGAGTTTTATCGCTTATTTTGATCATCTCTGACTCAATGGATTAGTCTATATAATTGCACGTAGAGGATATCGATTCTTAGTGACGAGCTTTGGCGCCTAAATTCTTACCGACAAAAGAAATTATAGTCTCTGCAGTTACGCTCAGAGAAATTATAGTCAACTACAACAGTTTTGTTTCCAACAACACTATATGTCTAAGATATTTATTCCATCCACCACTCCACATAAAAAGATTATGTTATGAAGTGGTTGACTCGTCTCTAAAATTTTGTCTCATCCCCACACTTCTAATGAATGTGGGCTTAGAGGTTGGATAACAATTTCATAATAAACAAGATTGAATTCTTTCCATTTAAAATCACCACATCAAACACTTAATTTATATATTATACAGTTTTATGGTCGAATTCTAAACATGATCAAGTGTGTAAGTTCATATTGCTCTATCAATTTTGGGGCATCATATAGAAAAAGAAATGAAAAATATGTGGGTAGAATGTGTGAGTGGGTCCTATACATGCATAAATTCAACTTTGTCGCAAAATTAAAGCAATCTTAACTCAAACATCATATGTCAAATAATTATCATCAATTAAGATAGGGGCTTTTATCACTCATATACGTGAAAAATTCAATTACACAACCTGATAAAAAAGGCGTGGATAACAAAGAGTATGACAATCAAATAAATCTATGGTAATGAGGAGACTTCATACAACGAACTTGCACAATGATCATTAGTCATGCGAAATTTATTCCAAAAACTATAGTAGAAATACATACGCTAGAAACTCATACTACAAATTGATAATTTAGATTGATGGAACTAATCTATAATATAAAAAAAAATTAGATGTTCTGGAAATCTCTCATATGTCCTTTCTTTTTATTCTGCCACCTCGTCAAATTGAGGGTAATTTGTGTCCAAAATTTATTTTTTCCAACCAATGATGTCACTTTGTTTAAAAAATTAAAAAATTCATATTTAATTCTTCTTATTTTAAAAATTATAAAATTTAGTAAATAAATATTTAACAGTATTCTAAACATGTATGAAAAAAATTATTCAAAAATTTAAAAATTCAAGGGTAATTAAACAATTTTAAAAATTTTAAAAAATAACATGGATTAAAACCGCATGTATAAAAATTTTGTAAGGATTAAAATACATCATTTCTTTAATAGGTACTCAAAATAAAATTTGAAATATTTATAATTACTAAAACATATTTAACCTTTAAAGTAAAAATGAGAATGACTCTCTGATTACCATATTTAGCAGTATTTTGAACCATATCCATCAATGAGTAGTAAATATTAAGATAGACAAACTTTGTGGGTAGAATGTGTGAGTGGGTCCTATACATGCATAAATTAAACTTTGTCACAAAATCAAAGCAACCTTAACTCAAACATCATATGTCAAACTAGTAACAAATCTGTGCGTTTGCACGGGTTCTGGTGCGGAACGCGCATTTGTTTCAGATGTATATTTTTAATAGAAAAATGTCTGATACCCGTGAAAAAATAATAATTAAATGTATAGAAAAATGTCTGGTACCCGTGAAAAAATAATAATTAAATGTATAGAAAAATGTCTGGTACCCGTGAAAAAAATAATAATTAAATGTATAGAAAAATGTCTGGTACCCGTGAAAAAATAATAATTAAAAGTATAGAAAAATGTCTGGTACTCGTGAAAAAATAATAATTGAATGTATAGAAAAATATCTGGTACCGGTGAAAAAAAACTATTTTAATCAATAACTTCATGTTCCCATTAATGTTCAATATTTTGTTCAATAATTTGACAATCCCATTAGTATTCAATATTTTGAACAGTCACATCACTGTTATAATTATTTTAATTTGGTGTTATAAAAAATAAAAATTATTATCTTAGTAAAATACTATTTTCAACATCGAAATTTGAAATTTAATAAAACAATTATGTAATATTTGTATGTGGGAGTCATTTAATTGTTCAACTGTGCAGAAAACACTTTTTTTTTGAAAGAAGTGATATATTATTAACAACTCACAAATCAAATAATACAAAAACAAGCCCAAAACAGGCCCATACCTAATTATAGTAATAGTTGGGCCGTATAATCTCTAAGTTTCCTATAGGCTCAACTCTTGTAAACTATGGCATCTATAATGATATTTACATGGTCTATACTATTTGAATGATTAAAAATGACATTATTCCTCCTATTCCATAACACATAAAGAGTTTCAGCAAACGCCATTTTAAGGAGCTGTGCTTTGCTGCCCTTCCTCGATGTTTCATGCATTATCCACTGTAATTCTTCATGCCAAGGCAGGGGACGATGATCATAACTCAGCCACTGCAGAACTTGTTTCCAAATATCATAGTTGGAGGGACATTCAGAGAAGAGGTGAGCTCGACTCTCTTCACAGTTCCTGCACAGGTCACATTTGGCATCAGTTAGCAAATTAAATCTAACCAATCTATCCTTAGTAGCTTGTTTTCCATGACATATAAGCCAAGCAATGAATTGAGCACGAGGCCTAGCTTTGTTCTTATAGAACAGATATCTCCAGTCCACAGTATCTATCCTTTTATTAAGCACATTGTACAACATTGTCATATTAAATCTGTTGGATGCAAGCAACCGATTCCACTCCACCTGCATTTGCAGAACAATACCTCTCATCTCCATTATCCTTTTGAAGATCCATGAACAACTTGTAGATACTTGCACAGTCATAATATCGTCCCCTTTCAAATAATACATGTGAATCCACTTAACCCACAAGTTGTCAGATTTCTTACATAGATTTCAAAGGCACTTCATTATAGTGATCACATTCCAAGTAGCAAGGTTGATAATCCCCTGCCCTCCTTGAATTTTAGGCCTGCAAACTATATTCCAGGCTACAAGACTTTTCCTGCTAGCATCAACCTTACCAGTCCACACAAAGGTCCTACAAAGAGAATCAATTTTTGCAATCACAGATTTGGGGAGGGGCAGGCACTGCATCCAATACTGAGTGATTGCAAGAATCACACTCTTAACAAGCATGACTCTACCTGAGTAACTCAATAATTTAACTGTCCAGTGCTTTAGTCTTTGCAGAATTTTATCAATCAAGGGCAGATAATGACTAACACTCAGTCTTCTACTAACAATAGGCACACCTAGGTACTTCATAGGCAATTGCCCCTCATTAAAACCTGTGGCATGGCTTAGCATCACCTTAGTATCTCTATCCATCCCTCCACAATATATCTTGCACTTATTAGGATTAATGATAAGGCCAATAGAAGCAGAGAAATTATGCACCATATTCATCAAGACCTGAACAGATTGGATGTCTCCCCTGCAAAACAAAAGTATATCATCTGCAAATGTCAGATTGGTAATGCTAGCCCTCTTACATTTTGAATGATACTTGAAACCTGGATCTCCAATCTTTTTCCTTAACAATTTGTCAAAGTATTCCATCATGAGTACAAACAGCAGAGGTGATATTGGATCACCCTGCCTCAAGTCTCTCCTTGCCTGCATTTGCTCAGTGTAATGACCATTTATATTGAATTCATAAAATACATTGGTTACATCAACCATGATCCAATTGCAGAACTCCTTGGGCATACCAATCTCATGAAGAACCTGCTCCATAACTTGCCATTCCACCATATCATAAGCTTTTTGAAGGTCCAGCTATAGCATACACCTTGGAATCCATCCCTTTCTAGTATAGCCCCTCAGCAACTCAAAAGCCATGAGTATGTGATTGTGTACCACCTGTCCAGGAATGAAAGCAGCTTGGTTAGCTCCTACAATATTAGGTAAAATTTTCCCCAACCTCTGTGTCATTATCTTGGAGATAATTTTGTAAAAGGTAGAGCACCCAGCAATATGCCTATAATCCTTTACTGATTTGGCCTCATTGGACTTAGGGATTAAGGTCACTCCAGTTCTTGTAAAATCCCTTAGAATCCTCCCATGGTTGAAGAATTCTTGAACAGCAGCCACAACATCATCCTGAATGATATTCCAACAAGCCTTGAAAAACTTGCCTCCATATCCATCCATACCAGGTGACTTTTGATCCCCTATGCCTTTGAGAGCCTGCTCAATCTCAGCTTTTGTCACCTGTTTGATCAGGAACATACTCTGGTCCCTATTGATTTGAGCTCCGTTCCTCATAGCATCAATATCAATATGGTTAGTGTTTCTATTTGCTTGCCCCATAAGACTTCTGTAAAGAGTAATGAATTCCTCCTCTATATCCTTCTGAGATTTCAAAAGTGTACCATCATCTTTCTGCAGAAATTGGATATTCTTAGAGTTGTTCCTGGCTCTGACATATGCCTGGAAGAATGCATTGTTCTCATCTCCCATCCTAAGACAATTTATTTTTGACCTCTGCATCATACTCTGCTCTTTCATACCATTCCACTTCACAAGATCTTCAGTATACACTTTAATCTTTTGAATGTTATCCCTACTCATAGGCTGAGACTTGAGATCTTCATAGGCCATATTAAGATTCTGTCTAGTATCCTTAATCCTCTGTTGAAGATCAGACATCTGCTTATTCAACTTCCTAAGCTCAGGTTGAAGCCTCATGAGCTTATGCCAAAGGATCTCCATGGGCCTCCCATATGCCTGCTTGTTCCAGCTCTGCCTCACACAGTCTGTGAATCCCTCATAATCCACCCAGTTGTTATTAAATCTGAAACCCTTTTTAGGGTTGGCCACATTTGGTTTGCTCAAATAGAGAAGAGCATGGTCAGATATATGGGGAGACAAAACATTCAAAATACATTCCTGATTGTCCTAGAACCACTCAATGTTTGCCACAAGTCTATCAATCCGTGAGTATATAGGATTTCCACTCTGTTTATTCGACCATGTAAACTGATCCCCTTTGCTCTCGATCTCACACAGCCCTGTTTCATTCAGCATATTAATAAAGTCAATATATTCATATTCCACAATCATCTTCCCTCCAACTCTATCATTGGCAGATGCTACATTATTATGGTCCCCAACAGCACACCAAGGTCCTGCATGAGTCCTATGGATCTCTTTCAAGTCTTTCCAAAGCTTCTTCCTATGATCCAGTTGATTCAAAGCATAAATTGCAGTCAGCCAATATTTAAACTCACCTCTTAGGTCATATACACCACAGTGAATATACTGACTGGAGCTGCAGACACATCTAAGATCCACTTTATTGTTATCCCATTGAATCCATATACGACCATTAGCATGATGATGATAGTTATCAATATAGGCACCTCTCAACTTCAGTTTTTCCCTGATACTACTAGCTTTATTCTTTTTAACCCTTGTCTCAATAAGGATAATGATATCAGTCTGGAAATTCAGGAGATGGGAGCTAATCTCCCTGATCTTCCCAGCTTTATTTAGCCCCCGTATATTCCATGAAATTAGCATGGCCCCCTATCCGCAGCCACTAGGTGATCATTCCAAACCCCTAGAGCTTCAAAACCATTTAAACAATCAACCATAGGAGGAGTTTTAGGGAACAAAACAGTCTTACCTCTATCCCTTCCTGATTTATGGACTGTGGTCCATGTCTCCCCTTTTGTAGCATCACTACTCTCAGCCTAGTTAGCTAAAGGGGTTACAGCTCTCTCTGATCCTTCATTATGCTTAGTATCTACTTCTGTCGTGGCCTTCTTGGTTTCTTCCTCTGCTTCAGTAGTTGTAGTCTTCAGTGGTTTTGGCCTCCATATTTTTGGCTTAGGCTTTTCTCCACATGTATGACCAACCTGCAGGTATTTTTCACAGTATTTGGGGCGCCATTCGTATTCAACAGGTTGCTTCCTTTTCAATCCAGTGCTGTCTTTGATGGTGATCTCATCCGGTAGCTTCTTTTTAATATCCACCTCCACCAATATGCGGGCATAGGACACTCTGAGTTTGTGGGTAGTACACTCATCCGTAACTAACGGAGTTCCCAAAGCACTCCCTATCTTGTTCAGGCTAGCTGCACCCCATAGTTGCAGGGGGTGTAAAGGCAGTTTGATCCAGATTGGAAGTGTGCGAAGAAGATCTTTATTTAGGTTGAATTCAGGGCTCCACTCCTTGATCAACACCAGCATTCCACGTATAGAATAAGGTCCCTTCATCAGCACTAGATCCATATCCTCTGATTTCTTGAATCGAAGTATGAAATACCCCTCGTTATGGTAATACAGATCAGGAAGATGAACAAAGTTCCATACCTTCTGCATAAAGTTCTTTATCGCGTGCAAGCTCAGATCTGCTTCCATAACATACAGAATTAGGGCATTCTCCCAGAACCGCAATTCAGATGCGATATCTTCATCACTAATTTCCACCTCGATTTCACCTTCTGTCATAGTAGGAGCAACATACTCCATTGATCTACCTTTCTCTGGATTCCGCTTGTCGCTAATTACATCCACCCATAGCTTCCGTGGCTCATCCTTCCTCGCTGGTGGAGGTAGGGTTGCGCCCTTGGGTATCTCCTTGTGTTCCACCATGGTAATCACCGGTACGGTTTCCGCAATGTTCGCTGAACTTTGTGTGCTTTTACTCGCAGATCCTTTGTCCTGTCTCGTAGCTTTCTCTCCATCACTCTTGCCCGGTGTCGCCTCCGGCAAGTTCACCGGCGACGAAGAGCTAGACGGCGCTGCCGGCACCAAGATCTTTGGACGCCCTCGTAACCGTTTCACTCCCATGGAGAAAGATATTCCACTAATAGCATTACATGCCTATAATTTAAGAAACGCGCGAGAGATGTTATGTATGAATTTGTTTGAAAATGCTAACCTGGTATGTAAGTTCTTTATATTAAAGATTTATTAAAAAATAGAAGACCGCAAGTAGTACTTACCTGTAAAGAAAATTGGAAAAGTTACATATCCATTGGTTAATATCATTATAAATCTATATAATATAAGATAGCAACAACTGAGCAGTGTCGCAATGATAGATGTCAAAGTACTGTCTTGTCAAATCAGTATTACAGCATAGTTAGAATAAGCACATCAAATAGGATAGCATAGGGAAATGATAAAATATAAAATAATAATACCATATATATTATATTCAAGTAAATAGTATATTATCCGAATCATAATTATAACTGGGGTAGTCTCCTCAAGACTTAATCAAACATGTAACTCATGAAATACATAGTGATTCACCACTTTTGCTTCCTATATAAACCACAAAAACTTGAAATCCATTCAATTTTTCAAAATATGATTCACACAGTCAATTTAACCAAAATATTTTCATCTGTTATAATTATAAATTAATTAGAAATATAATTATATATATATATAGAATTATTTTCTTTATTTTTTAATATTCACAAATATAACTTAGTTCTCATTAATATGATATTTTCTATTTTCAAATTATTACATATTTAATATTCTTAAGATAGTTAAAGATATATTTATTCATTATTTAATAACTTTTTATTTCCTATATATAGATCATTTATAAACATGCAGGAAAAAGATGTTTTTTTTTATATAATATTTGATCAAATCTTCATTATGTTGAGAATTTTCGGTTTAATATGACCTTAATTAAATAATATTTATGATTCATGATTTTTCATATCTCTATACCACACAATATTAGGGTATTTAATTCAATTTAATTGTATCAATCTTTATTAAGTTGAGAATTTTCGGTTTAATATGACTCCTTTTAGTTTTATTATTATTATATCTTAAATTTTATTTAACACAACATTAATTTCTATCAATTAATTATCATATCGTTATTCAACATACTTTATTGTTATATCATCATTTTCTTTTTTCATATAATATTTTTCTTTCCATTCTTTTTATATTTTTCACGGGTTCTAATACGGGACACGGGTTTGTTTCAGATGTAAATGTTTTAATAGAAAAATGTCTGGTACTCGTGAAAAATTAATAAATGAATGTATAATTAATAAAAAATATTTGAATCAATAGTTAAACTTTTTAACTATGTTGAAGTTAGAATATTAAAATTGATATTTAAAAAAAAAAACTATAATTAAATAATTATTTAATTTTAAATATTTTATTTTATAATTTAAATATACTTACATATATTAATATCTAGTCATACTCTACAATTACTTTAAAAAATATCTTTACTAATTAATCATTTCGGTATTTATTACTTTAAAACATTAATTAATAAGATTATAACAATCCTAATTGCCTTGGTGGAGAAAAATATGACTTGTTCAAAAAAGTATAGATTATTGTGCTTTGATTGTTTCATATCACGGTAGAAATGAATATAATTTGAGAGGTTATGTTTGTGTCTTGGGTAAATCAAAGAAATTAACATTGTATATCTATGTTATTTTTAGTAATTTTTTATTCTTATTAATATTATAATAAAAAGATATATTGATCAAACTGTAAAGTGCATTAATTATTCTGCTATGGGAAATCACAATCACTTATTCTATTAAAAAAATCTGTCACATAGTAAAATAAGCACAATTACTATTGTGGAAAAAAAAGCCTAAAAACTCTGCATAATATCTATTCATTAAGGGCCCGTTTGGTGCGCAGGATAGGATAGAGACATGATAGGATATCAAACAGGATAAGGATATGATATGATACAAACAGGATATGACTTATCCTATCATGTGTTTGGTTCACACAGGATAAGACTTACTCTATAATTAAAAAAAACTCTATGACATCATTGAGTAAAAAAAATAATTATATTTTTTTAAAATTATTTTGTAAAATATTTTAAAATTTATAAATTCGTAGTAAAAATAATAATTTTCTATAATAAAAAAAAACTCATTAACTATTGAGTAAATAATTTCAATTTTTCTTAAAACAATCATGAATTCTAGTGTGTATATATATATATATATATATATATATATATATATATATATATATATATATATATATATATATATATATATATATATATATATATATATATATATATATATATATATATATATATATATATATATATATATATATATATATATATATATATATATATATATATATATATACAAATGACATAATTATTCTTGCAAGAACATATATTTAATTTGATAAAAAATAAAATTAATATTCATATTTTTAAAATTTTAATAATTATTTTATTTTTAAAAATTATAATTTTTTATATTTTATTAAGTTACAAAATTATCCTTATGACAATCATACATATTTTTTTAAAATTATTTATTAATATTTTTAATTTAATATCAAATTAATTTTTATTTTTATTTTGTCATATTTAATTTTTTAATTTAAATTATATTTTATAGGGGTAAATTAGTAAATCATTTTCTTATTCTATCCTGCCGGATTCTAACCCAGCTCATATTCAGGATAACAATTTGAACTAGTGAGTCAGGATAGGATAAGTTTCAGGATTAACTTATCATATCCTGTTGTGTCAGCAAACACTGGATTGAGATAGGATATGATACAAATATCATATCCTGTCTCTTATCCTGCGCACCAAACGGGCCTTAAATTTGATGGAAAAGACATATCCACTCATATAGTCATCTCATAAAGTACATCATTTCTGCACCTCTATGCTTTCTCTATTGGTACTTTATTTTCAAACTCTCATTTATTTTTCTACCCTCATCTTAATCAATAATAAATACTCCATCAATTTCTATTTACTTCTTTCTTTCTTTTTTTTCTTTAATTTTTATAACGATATTTTTCAAAAGATGTTATAAAATGATTACAAATAATAATAGTAATAAAAATCAATTAATTTTAAGTTAATATAATCTTGTAGGTTAATATATATTTATTAAAATATAACTTTTACAACACCAATTATTCTCATTAATGAAATTTTATGAAAGGTAAACCTAAGTATTTCTCCATCTTGAAATTCATTTTAGGTAAGAAAATAAACTCAATCTTTTTTTTTTGACCAAAACAAAATTAACACATTTCATTAATCAGAATATGTTCGATACAAGGAGGAGGTACATTAAAATTGCTACGCCTAGACCAAGAATTGGTCGCCTTCGCTAACGAGTGGGCAACCATATTCGCTTGGCGTTTTATAAACTTAACCTCAAAGTTTGAATAACATTGTAACAATCTCTGAATAGATAAGATAATCACACTAAATTCAGAATTACCACTATGGTTGGAGTGAATCGCCTGAACCACCCTTAAGGAATCACTTTCAAATATGACTTTATCCAGCTGGTTTTCTATAGCACCATGGATTGCCTCCTGCAGGGCCACAGCCTCTGCCTCGACAACGGGGAGAAGATTAGAATCCCAAGCAGTACCTGCTAAGATAAATCGACCACGATTATTTCTTACACACCATCCCCTATTAGTAGTACCACGGTTATGATTGAAACCCGCGTCAACATTACATTTTAACCAACCTGTATCTGGCGGAACCCAAATCAGTTGGGGCTGAGCGCTTTCCCCACTTTGTTCCCCATTTTGCGCTGAAAACCAATCTTGCCACGTGTAAAACGCTTGCTGACCCAGCTTAGAAGCCTCTTCACTTTCATTATTCCAAATAGCATTATTTCTATTATTCCAGATCACATCTAACATAACAGCAAAACGCCCTGCAGTTCGACTATCCTCATTGGTACAAATATCCAGAATAATAGATTTAACATCCTGGAAAGAGTGAAGACGGGATATAATGATATCGAACAAACCTGACAACCTCCAACAATTAGCGGTGGCTTCACATCCAAAGAAAATGTGCCAATCATCTTCCACCATATTCTCACACAACTGACAAACTAATGGGCATTGTACATGATGTTGGCTAAGCCGTAATCGTGTTGGTAAACAATCCCTACATATTCTCCACAGAAGATGTTTGACTCTAGGCTGTGCTTTAATACTCAACGGTCTCCCCCAATTCCCTTCCACCCTTCTAGTCACCTCATGCTCCTGTTTGTTTCTCCAGAGTCTATATCTTGACCGAACACTATAAACACCATGTTGTTCTTCCTTCCAAATCCATCGATCCTCTCCCACATCCTCCGATAACGGAACCTGAATAATATCCTCCGCATCTGTGTGATCAAACAAACTGCGAATCAAATGAACATCCCATAGGAACCATCAAATGATTAAGTTTAAGCTCATACACACCTTGTTTTTGAGGCCCCTTTATACAACCTTCCCCTTTACCTCGTAACCACGGTTCACTCATCACCGGGATAGTACTTCCATCTCCAATCCCCCACCTGCATCCAAGAGTTAACACATTTCTAGCTTGCCAGATGCTTCTCCAAACAAAACTAGGATTGTTACCGATAGTTGCTTCAAAAAAGGAAGTTTTTGGAAAGTACCTGGCTTTGTAGATTCTCGAAACAAGAGTCTGAGGACAATTTAACAACTTCCATCCTTGCTTTGCTACCATAGCCATGTTAAACGCTCGAAGGTCACGAAAACCCAACCCACCATCCTTTTTCGCACATGCTATTCTATCCCATGACATCCACCTGATACCCTTGTTGTTACTACCTCCACCCCACTAAAAAGCATTCAACATCCTCTCAATATCATTAATCACTCCGTCGGGGATAATAAAGATACTCATTATATAAGATGGGATAGATTGCAATACCGATTTTATCATAATTTCTTTTCCAGCTTTAGATAAAGATCTCCCTTTCCAAGAGTTAATTCTCTTCCAAATTCTATCTTTAAGAAACTCAAAAGTAGCCTTCTTGCTTCTTCCAATCATCGACGGGAGGCCTAAATAAGTACCAGTACCAAGAACATGACGCACTCCCATAATACGGGCCAGATCCTCTTGAGCTGGTCTACTTAAATTTCGACTAAAAAACACCTCCGATTTGTTTAAATTAACCTCCTGGCCTGAAGCTGCTTCATAAGTTTTTAGGACTTCCATAATATTCTTCACCTCTGATATATTAGCCCTGCAAAACAGAAAACAGTCGTCAGCAAAAAGCAGATGGGACACACTAGGTGCCCCTCTGCATATTTGTATACCATGTATATCGCTTCTAGCCACCGCTCCTTTTATGAGAGCAGAAAGTCCTTCTGAGATAAGAATAAAAAGATACGGAGACAGTGGGTCCCCTTGTCTCAATCCTCTTCCTTGTTGAATTGGTCCAACATTATCCGTATTAACTAAAATAGAATAGTTAACCGTCGTAACACACATCATAACCCATTGAATCCATCTATCAGCAAAGCCCATCCTACTAAGCATACTTCACAAAAAACCCCAATCAACTCTATCGTAAGCCTTGCTCATATCAATCTTGAGGGCCAGGTGGGCCGTATTACCCCGTGTCTTCCTTTTGATCGCATGGATAATCTCGATAGCAATCATAGCATTATCAAGGATGGACCTTCCTTCCACAAATGTTGATTGCTCCTCCGACACACTTTTAGCTAGGCACTTCTTCATTCGTTTAGCAAGGAGCTTTGAAATAATTTTATACACCACATTACAAAGAGCAATAGGACGCAGGTGTTGCATACCGAATGGATTAGCGCACTTTGGAATTAGACAGATGTTTGTATCATTGAGGGTAGGAGGAAACGAACCCCTCTCAAACCAGAACCTAACAGCCTCAAAAATGTCATCACCACAAACATGCCAAAATTTTTGATAGAAAGCTGGATTTAAGCCATCAGGACCTGGAGATTTATCCGGGTGCATACTATTGACCGCTTCAAATAATTCCTCTTTCTTAATAGGAGCGAGCAACATTTCATTATCATCACTTGAAATGGTCGGTTGTATGTACTTCAGAACCGGCTCATAGGAACTAACCGACTCAGCAAACAACTTCGTGAAATACTCTTGCGCTACCTCATAGAGACCTTCTTGGTTCCTAATCTCCTCACCTGTGTCATTCTTTAAAACATCAATCTTTTTGAACTTACGACGAGCAGTGGCGGATAAGTGGAAAAATTTCGTGTTAAGATCACCTTCTCGCAGCCAGTGCATCTTTGCACGTTGTCTCCAGTAGGTGTGCTCTTTCATAAGGGCTTTGTTATATTCAGTTTCCGCCTCGAAAAAATGCTCATTCGACTCTTGGTCATTTTGCATACGATAAAATTCCATCTTTTCTCTACAGCCATCCACAGCTTCTTTATCTTTTTTCCGCCGAATCTTATTCCATCTATCGAGTTCCGACGTACACGTCGAAATTCGATGCACCACATCATTGTTATCACCATTTCTCCAACCTGTTGAACTACCTCTTCAATCTCTTCTTTCATCAACCAACTGTTTTCAAACTTAAAACCACGGTTTCGCTGCACATCAATCTTTAGAAACTATGACATGTATGATTCCCCCTGGAAAAAAAACATGTTGATATATCAGAAACTATAATAGTAGAAGATCATGCATTTCCATGTTCAAGTAATATAAATAAAACTAACTTTATAAAATTTGGTAATGAGAAAGATGCCATATTTATCATTGAGTAAGTGCATAAATTACAAAACTAAATAAATAGAAAATATTAAAATATTTTAAAATTTTAAATAAATAGAAAAATATAAATTTTATAACTAAAAAAATTTAACTGCATAATATATGAAGACATCAAAGATGGTTAAAAGAAAGATAATTTCAAAAGAAAGAAAATATATGTCATTTCATAGGCTGTTTATTTGTATTTTTCTACAAATGAATTTTTATATAGATGGTAACTCAATATCAGTATTAAATTTATACAAAATATTCTCATTCATCAACTTCAGAAGAAAATTATAAATTTTATTATGGATTAGTAAAAAAAATATTTATGATATTATTTATAAAAAATAATCTGAAGAAGAAATTATGGATTATATAAATATTTTTGAAATTATTTATAAAAATAATCTAAAGAAGAAATTATGAATATTTAACGTACATTGTAGAATTTGTGACATTATGATGAAGTTGTGAAATATGACATAAGCGTAAATGCACATGAAGGCAAAAAGTGAGAAACATCAGTATACATAAACACCAGCCCCTAAGCATCTGTTAAAGATAAAATTGTTGGTGTTCCTCTTTAATCTTCAGATCTGAAAAAATTTACACTAGAGATCTACAAAATCCGTTCAAAAACAAAGAATCATAAAGAGAAGAAAAAAATTGGAAAATAAAGCATAAGGAAAATAAAATATACTTACCTACTAAACCTTAAACCTGAGATACTTTATGTTCTCGTTGCCGCAAAAAAATTGTCATCTAAAATCTATTCTTCTCATCCTTTATTCATTACTGAAATTTTATCAGATCCTTGTTCTTATAGCTCTTCTTTTACATCATGCTTTAATCACCACTGATGTGAACCTCTGTTCCTTTCTAATTTTCAGATCATAAAAAATCTATACAGGAGACCCACAAAATCCATTAAAAAACAAAGAATCATAAGAAGAAGAAAGATTGAAAAGTAAAACATAAAGAAAATTAAAATATACTTACTTGAACCAAACCTTAAATCTGAAATCATTTTCGTTCCGCAGCCGTGAGGATCAACCACTAAATCGTTCATCATGAGAAGTTTGGTAATAGGCTTGAGAGATGAAGGAGATGAAGGTTAGTAGAATGGGTTTGAAGTAGGTTGGGGGAGAAGGAGATGAAGGTTGAAGGAGATAGAAAGAGATATGTGATAGGAGAGATAAGATGCATTTTCAAATGAAAGGGAAAAGGAGGAAACATGCAATAGGAGACAATAAAAAAGGTAGAGTGATGTGACATTATTTTATTAAAAAATACAAAATTTTGAAATATGCATCATTAAAGAGAAAAATGTGCAGTTATGTACAAAAAAATAAGTATATACTAGTAAAGGACCCGTGCGCCCGCACAGGTCACGTAAAGTCGATATAAACAATAAATAAATATATAACGATAGTTAATAAATATATATATATATATATATATATATATATATATATATATAAGATACACAAATTAAAAATAAAAAACAATTGAAATTATAATTGTCAAATAAATATTAATTTAATCTAGTTAGAAATATATAGTTTAGTAGAAAAAATAAATAAAATAATTAAGTAGTCATCTACCCGTGCGTTCGCACACATTATACAATATAGCTATAATCTATCGTGAGTAGTCATCTACCCGTGCGTTCGCACGTATTGCACAATATTATAAATAATAAATAAATATAATATATGTGATTATATTTATTTGATTTGGTAACAGGTACCAAACTTTTTTGTCCAAATTTTGTTTATGGTCACTCATACCCTATCTTATTATAAGCATTTGAAATCTTTTTACTTATTTTAAATAAAAATTTCAATATATTTAATAGATTTATTTTTCCAAAAATATCAGTTATAGGTTAATATGTACATATAAAAAATAAAGGAAATAATTAAGCATTTATCTATCACAGTTGTAAATAAATATAATATAATGACGGTTAAAAATGTAAATAAAATATATACACATTAAGTAGCTTTGTCCCGTCAAAAAATGTATATTTGAGTAGAAAAATAAAGAAAATAATTAAGAAATCATTTACCCGTGCGTTCACACGGTTCATACAATGTCATTATAAATAGTAAATTAATATAATAGTGATGGTTAAAAATGTATATAAAATACAAAAAGAATTACAATTTTTTTATATAAGAAATTATGTATTCATCAATCATAATTGTCTCATGTTAAATGTAATTTTATAAATAGTTTCTGTCAATCGAAAAAGGTATGTTTTTCATAAGAAATCTATGTATTTATACATCATAATTGTATCATATTATTTTTGTAAAAAAAAATATATTAATAGCAATTTTTTAGTATAAATGTTAAATTTTATCATAAAAAATTGCTAACATTTTTTTGATAATGGAAGTTTATAATATCTTTTATTATACTTTAATAGTATCTTTAATTATAATTAATATATTATATATATTTTAAAAAATAACATAAAAAAATAAATAATATTTATACATAAAACTATATTTAGTATAATTATATAGTGTTATTGTTAGTAGTTTAGATTAATGAAGCAATAAATAAATATATAACGATTGTTAATAAATATATATAAAAGATACGCAAATTAAAGTGAAAAAACATTTGAAATTATAATTGTCATATAAATATTAATTTAATCTACTTAGAGTTATATACTTTAGTAAAAAAATAAAAAATAAATTAGTCATTTATCCGTGCGTTCGCATGCATCATACAATATCGTATAAATCTATCCTGAGTAGTATCTACCCGTGCGTTCGCACGGATAGCACAATGTTATAAATAATAAATAAATATAAGAAATTGTGTATTCATCAATCATAATTGTCTCATAAATGTAATTTTATAAGAAGTTTCAGCCCGTCGAAAATGTATGTTTTGCATAAGAAATTTATGTATTTATCAATCATAATTTTATCATGTTTTTTTATTATAAAAAAATAAATATTAGTAGCAATTTCTTTAGTATAAATGTTAACATTTTATCATAATTAACCCATTATAGTTAGAGAAGTAGAATAAATATTTTGTGTTGCGTTATATGCAAATTTCTCCTATTTTTTAAATTTTTACTTAGAAAATGTTAATAATTGCAGATAAATAAAGCTAAATTCGATTAATTTAAGGATTTACGTGGACCGAGTTAAACAGGGCGGTTTACCCCACATACTCAACTCAAATTATATTTAGAGAAGTTTTTTATATAAAATAAAATAAAGAAAGAAATAGTTTTATTTAATGGGAAGAAAAACCAAGAGTTAAACATTGTATGAAAAGTTTACTACACGCTAGTGACACATGCATGCTATAGGCCATCATTATTATGAATAGCCATCATTACTATAGATAATGGCTGGGTGGAATAACTTGCAATGAAAAAAGAAGAATTTATTGCAACCTATTTTCTTATGCAATTTAATTTTATCATTATTACCCAAGATTGGACAATTAAAAACGAAAGATATTAACAAATTAGACTACAAAAGGAGTATTTTGAGATAATAAATTGGGCAAAACATCATGACAGTAAATATTCAATAATTAATTCATTATCTTATAAAAAATAATAATATTGTTAAATGAATTATTTTAAAATATAAATTATGGGATAAGTCAGTTTAAGGGACCAATTCAAATGTGAAGAGATACTTTCACAAATAAGATAATTATTTTAGAATTAAGAATACGGTTTTAAAATATGCACTATTATCCCTTAATATAAACACACATAATTTTTTTTATATATTTACATGGAGATTTATTATTGATTCATTTGATTTTTTCAATTTTAAAAATAAATTGGTAGAAAAATTTAGAACATTTATTATTATTTAATCTGATTTTACACATTTTTAATGATTCAAATGATACGATTTTCAAGCATACATCTATAATATTTTCACAAACTAAATTTGTAGAGCCAAAGATGGAGAAATTTCACAGTAGAGCCAAAGACAACTACAAAAATGGAAGAACAATTAAATAATGAAATAGAAAAATAAAAATAAATAATAAGAAATTGAAAAATCAGTAAGGTATGTGATGAGATACCCTTAAATCAACAATAAGAAGAGATTGAAAAATTGAAACTCATGTAATTTGTTTGTTGTTGCAGGATCTGAGTGTTTTCTTCTTTCAAATACTCTACATCACACAGAGAAACAACAAAAATGAACAAAAAATGATGCAAAATGTAAAAACGAAATCAAGTCGTTACAAACCATGATAGAAACATACCTTATAATAAGCTTGCAAGGGATACGATTCACAGTGGTCAGAAATAAGCAATAAGACATGTTTTTTGATGGCAAAACCTAAAATCGAAAATCAAAACAATGAGGATTAGAAGCACAAACCCTGAAATCAATAGAGTGAAAGGAAAAGAGAAATAATCGCGTATAATCTGAAAGTGGTGGTTGTTGTTTGGTCCCGCGCAGCGGAGTGACAGTGTTGGCGGATGTGTGGTGGCCGTAAACAGGCGGTGGTTCAAGGGTTTGAAGGAAAAAGAGAGAGGAGTGAAAATGGAAGAAAGAAAGAAAGAAAGAAAGAAAGAAGGGTTAAGTTTTGTCTGAGAGAGAGAGAGAGGGAAAGGGAAAGAGATGAAAAATGTGTGCATTGGAATGAAGAAACGTGTAAAAATTGAAAAAGTGTTGAATTGGTTTTGCTGTAACCAAGAAGATTTGCACAATTCCAATACCTTTCCTCACGTTAGTATTAATGATGGAAAATAAAATGGACAATTGAAAGGGTATGCAATGATTAAGGAATATATATTTTTAATTAAAATATTAAAGGAGATCCAATTACCGTTGTGTCCCCGATTATCACCCTCAAATTGAAAGATTAGAGGGATATTGAAAGAATTTCATATGTATTGTACTTTATTATATTAAAAGTAGATAATAAGTATGAGAAAAGAAAAGTAGAAGAAGATGTAGAGGCAAGTGGCAGAAGCAAAATGAAAGAAAGTTGTTGAAGCTATCCACGTGGAACATTGTTAAGGCATCAGGGCATTATGGTCTTTTCCAGACCATAAAATTTTCTTATATTGTAGATAATTATCATCAATTAAGATAAGGGCTTTTATCACTCATATACGTGAAAAATTCAATTACACAACCTGATAAAAAAAGGCGTGGATAACAAAGAGTATGACAATCAAATAAATCTATAGTAATGATGAGACTTCATACAACGATCTTGCACAATGATCATTGGTCATGCAAAATTTATTCCAAAAACTATAGTAGAAATACAGACGCTAGTAACTCATACTACAAATTGATAATTTAGACGCTGGGAATCTCTCATATGCTTTTTTTTTATTCAGCCACCTCATCAAATTGAGGGTAATTTGTGTCCAAAATTTATTTTTTCCAACCAATGATGTCACTTTGTTCTATTTCAACTACATGTTTGTCCTATTTTGCCTTTGGTTGTCAAGTTTGGATCAATTGATGATGTCTTCTGATTCAATTACAATTTTCTTCTTTTCCTTAATATTATTTTTTCTTACCTTTCTTTCATTCTATACTATGCATCATACAAAATTCTACTATTGATTCAAATATTTTTATAAATGATACCTAAAAAAAAATAGTATTTGTGTACGAAAAAAAATATAAAAAAATCTATTATTGATCTATATGTTTTTATATAAAAAATAGTATTTATGATCGAAATATACAAAAAGTGCTACATTTTTTTGGGAGATATTTTAAAACCATGTTTCATTTTATATTATTAAAAAATGCTTTAATTAAGTGACTTTTTATAAATAAGATATTTTGTGATTTATAAAAAAGATTAAATTTTGTTTTATTTTTTTGATATGTGTGTCTAAAATACTAAATTCAGATTTTTAATAACCGAACTGAATAAGAATGTGCTTAACTTGCATATCCAATTAAAATGAACACCCTTTCTAGTTATTCTATCTCTTTTCTTTTAATTTCATGTATGTGTTATATATCAATCAATTCAATAGATAACTTTTCAAAAATATAATTTTTTAAATATTAAATAATAGTAACTTATAATTGTAGATTTTTAAAGTTTGTTAATAATTTTAAAGTATAATATATCTTTTAATAATTAAAATAAAGATTAAAAAACATATAATTTAGTATACCACGAGAAATAAATAAGTGAATAACTAATTATAATATTGACACATAAATATAAAGTATCATTTTATAACTTCTTTATTTTTTATAATTCATTATAAAATGTTCATATTGTAACCAAATGTTCGTCGTCAATATTTTTAAACAATTACAAGTAAAAATTAAAATTTTGGTTCTTTAAGTTGTTTTAAAATCTCTGTGAAAATTAAATATAATGTTGCTATAAAATATGTTTTTTATTAATTAATTAAATTACATCATATTATTATCGTTTAAATATATTAATAAACATATCATCATACTAAATTATAATCTTAAAAGTTCTTCCCACCAAAACTTCCCCCAAAATCTATAATAAATAATAAATAAATTAAATAAACAATTAATTAATTACAAATACCAAAATTATATTTATTATACTACTTATTTGTCTGTATTTATTACTGCCACAATTCATTAATGACTCTTATGATATTTGATGATAAGAAATAAAATAAAGTAAATTAAATAAATTGATTAGTCTTTATTGGCTAAGAATAGGAATAGATAATTGAGAGATTGAAAGCACGTTCATCCCACAACACAGCATAGGAATCATAAAATATAATAAAGCAAAAGGAGTTTTAAGGCAAGTTTGCCATTTGTCAAATTTTTAGAGTTTATGCTATTTATATATTTGCTATTTTAAGAAATGTTTCTAAACTTAACAATGCTTATAATTTTATTTAATTTTTTATTGTTTCTTTAAAAACTTACTACTAATTAATGATAAAGAGTAAAAAGAATATGGCAGGCGGTTTAACTTTCTATGTCATACAGTATTGTACAACTATTAAATGCTTCATTTGTTTCCAAGGAAACTGTTTGATTTCCCAACTCAAATCTAATGTTAACCCTACTCTCATCCTTTATATCTTTTTCTCTCTATCGATCTTCTTTCTTCTTCATCTTCCTTCTTCACTCTTCCCCCCCCCCCCCCCCCTCTCTCTCTCTCTCTCTCTTCCAACTTCTCTTCTTCCTTTTATTATCCTGAATCTAGAATTTGTGTGCCCATGTCTGTCTCAGTATTGCCTTCCCCCGTAGAAACCCTAAAATCAAAATCATGGAGTATAGGCGTGCTACTTTTCTAACAATCGTATCTTTATTATTTTGAATCTTATACCGAGTGATGTTTGTTTTTTATCTGATTCATAGGAACCATTAAATGGAAGTTGAGAGGGTTGAGGTTGGCACTGCATGTGTGTTGTATATCGAAACTGAGATTGTAATCATAAAATATAATAAAGCAAAAGGAGTTTTAAGGCAAGTTTGCCATTTGTCAAATTTTTAGAGTTTATGCTATTTATATATTTGCTATTTTAAGAAATGTTTCTAAACTTAACAATGCTTATAATTTTATTTAATTTTTTATTGTTTCTTTAAAAACTTACTACTAATTAATGATAAAGAGTAAAAAGAATATGGCAGACGGTTTAACTTTCTATATAACTTTCTATGTCATACAGTATTGTACAACTATTAAATGCTTCATTTGTTTCCAAGGAAACTGTTTGATTTCCCAACTCAAATCTAATGTTAACCCTACTCTCATCCTTTATATCTTTTTCTCTCTATCGATCTTCTTTAAAAACTTTCTATTGTTTCTTTAAAAACTTACTACTAACAATAAAAAAATTTTATTGTTTCTTTAAAAACTTACTACTAATTAATGATAAAGAGTAAAAAGAATATGGCAGACGGTTTAACTTTCTATATAACTTTCTATGTCATACAGTATTGTACAACTATTAAATGCTTCATTTGTTTCCAAGGAAACTGTTTGATTTCCCAACTCAAATCTAATGTTAACCCTACTCTCATCCTTTATATCTTTTTCTCTCTATCGATCTTCTTTCTTCTTCATCTTCCTTCTTCACTCTTCCCCCCCCCCCCCCTCTCTCTCTCTCTTCCAACTTCTCTTCTTCCTTTTATTATCCTGAATCTAGAATTTGTGTGCCCATGTCTGTCTCAGTATTGCCTTCCCCCGTAGAAACCCTAAAATCAAAATCATGGAGTATAGGCGTGCTACTTTTCTAACAATCGTATCTTTATTATTTTGAATCTTATACCGAGTGATGTTTGTTTTTTATCTGATTCATAGGAACCATTAAATGGAAGTTGAGAGGGTTGAGGTTGGCACTGCATGTGTGTTGTATATCGGAACTGAGATTGTAATCATTCATCAAACAAAATGGCCGCAACAACTCAAACTGAGCTCATTCTTCGTGTCCACTATAGAACCCAAGGATTCCATGTATCATTCATATAGTATTGTTTCTTCTCTCGGTACTATACTATACTAATCAATTACTACTAATTAATTTCTGAACAATATGGAATTTCTGTTATTCACTATGCATTCAGTCAAGGAATTACTTTTTTTATACGGCTGATTTTTATGGAACTAATGCTGCTAACGAAATTTTGGTTGGAAAGGTACTTACATACTATTTATTACCACATGTTCAACATGTTTCTGATTTAATTTATGCTGACTTGATTTTGTTGACTAAGCTTTGAGATGGTCCTGGTTTCACTGGTGTCAGCGTCAAGGGTTCGCCAGAGTATGTGCGCTCATGCTGCGAAGCTAGCTTGAAACGTCTTGGTGTTGAGTACATTGATCTCTGTTATCAACACCAAGTTGTTACACATGTGCCTATTGAGGATACAATTAATAATTCTTCCTAAATTGCATTATATGACTGATTTTACTAGATTCATTGTTAACATGTTTGTTCGGTTATAGGTTAGTGAACTTAAGAAACTGGTGGAAGTAGGAGAAGTGAAGTATATTGCCCTATCTGAAGCTAACCCGGATATGTTAAGGATAGCACATGTTGTTCATCCCATCACAACTGTACAAATAGAGTGGTCTCTTGGGACTCACGATATTGAGGACGAGATAGTTCTTTTATGCAGGTTAGTTTTAGTTCCTCTCCAAGTTTGAACCACCAACTTCTGGTTATGTTTGTGTTAAATGAGACTTTGCTTATTTATAGTTTTTGCTGATATAGAGAGCTTGGTATTGGAATTGTACCATATAGTCCTCTTGGTCATGGTTTTTTCGGTGGCAAAAGAGTTTTGGAAAATGTACCTGCAGCTAACACCTTGGTATAGCTTTTTAGCACTTTGATTAAATAAGTATTTTTGCTGCATATACCATGGAAATATTAAGAAGATGTGTGAAAATATGTAATATCATTGATTAATTTGTTGTTACTTTGTAAAATATGCATTTTGTCATATTTTCTTAACGGGATGTATTTGATACTTCGCATTTGAACCATGTCATTGGATTTGGAAGCAACTTGCTTCTACTGGTGATGATTTTGGGTGGTAATTCTTATTCCTCTCAATAGCTTCAAGTAGCCATCAATTTCAATTATGTTATAGTAAATTCTTTGTATTTACTATAACTAAATAAGATGTTTTTGAAAATTGAAATTGGGAAGTGTTGGAATCAATTTGAAATTTATCACATTCACTCAAGTGAAGATGGAATCTTAGAAATTTATGTGTTAGGGAAATTGGTCCTTCGAACAGCATTGTTATGATCGATATGAACATGACTGGCACTGCATCATGTAGATTCTAATCTCAACCGCCTGATTTCAAATTAACCAACGAGATCAAGCATTATATGGATAGTTTATTTTCTTTTGAATCTCGAACTAGCCCTATTTTGTGATTTGTATTTTAATCGTACAAACTTTGATGGATTTATGTTTTGATACAGATTTTACAAACAAGTTTCTGTTATTTGATGCATATTTTTAATTTTCACTTACTGTTAGGAAACAGGAATTGTCAAGACTAGATGTCAAGTTAGGAAATAGGAATATTGTCTTTGGTTGATAGACAATATAAGCACATGTTATTTAGATGCCAGATCTTCCTCGGCTTATAGCAAAGGTGTTGCAATTGATGAATGGGATGGGGTGACTTCACAACTTTCGGATAATCTTGAACTACTCTTTGGTTTTTCCTTTGAACTTCTCACTATAACAATGACAAATTGGAACAACCACTCTCATGAACTAAACTGCCAACAACCTCCATCAGATCCGATGATTTGTAGTTCCAAAACCGAGAAGACACTTCAACTGTGAGCACACCACAACTTCCAAACCAAAACCGTGGATCTCTGTCAAACTACAACATCAACACCGATTTGCAGCTATCACACAACATCTCTGTTTTTGGTAATAAATTCGAGTCAGATTTACCTATTTTTTGTGGTGTTGGTATTGTTAGTGTGATATCTGATTTTGAGTATTTTGTTTACTATTCATCTTGCTGGATTTTTTTTAATTTTTTGTTGAGATGATTTTGCTTTTGTAATCATAATAAAGGTATGAGTGTTGCATGATTTTGCTTTACTGATATCAAATAATTCTAAATTAATATTATATATTTAAAGATTGAATTTTTTTTGGCAACTTACAAAAATATTAAAACAAATTCTATTCTTTTTAAATTAAATTTATTTAAAATTAATATTATAATTTAGAAAGTAAAAATTAAAAAAAATTATAATAAATTAAAAGAATAAATTTAAAGAAATTAAATTTTCAAATAATAAAGACATTTTTATAAACGAACACAAATATATTAATGATACAAATATTTTTCTGTATACTACTAATAACAAAGACGAATTTTAATGTCATTATAACTTCATTTGTAAATGATAAATAATTATAAAATATTTTTTAATTTTAGAAATTTTGTCTCGTGCCTCGCACGGGTATACGCACTAGTAGACAGTATAGTGATATATTTCATCCCACAACACATCGTAGGAATACACAACACATCATAGGAATAGACAGTATAGTGATATATTTAATCCCACAACACATCGTAGGAATAGACAGTGATATATTTCATCTCACAATACATCATAGGAATAGACAATTATATTATGATATTATCATAGGAATAGACAATATAGTGATATATTATGATATAATGCATTTGTTGGATTAATAGGTTCATTTCGAGGTTCCATTGTAGTAGTGTTTGAGAATGGAACTTCCTTCTAATCAACAACTAAATGCCAAAAAAAAATCAAAAAATTATAATTTCATAAACCTCAAAATAAACAAATCAAAAAATTATAATTTTATAAACCTCAAAATGTTCTCAATGTAGTTTTAAGACAATAATCTAAAACAAATATTCCAAAAAACAATCGTAATAGATTGTTGTTACGAAACATAACATTCACACAAACATTTTCACACGAATAGATTGTGGACAAACCGCGATTTCCATAGAAGAAATAATACCGTAGATTGTGGACAAACGCAATTTTTGATAATTTTCCTACTGTCACCTCAATGATCTGAAAATACAACAAATCCAATTAAAATTATAAAATAGAAAATAGAATCCAAAATAAAAATTCGTTTGTATTCCGGACTACATTTTAGACTTAGCGATGTCCAATTAAAATAATAAGAAATAAAAACACAAATAAAAAAATTAGAAAAAACTATAATCGAGAGGTACAGTGAACCAAATCGCCAACTTTAGGAGTTTCCCAAATTGCCAACTTTAGGAGTTTCCCATTCTTCACCTTCCTTGCTTAGCCCCTTCCTTGCAAATCTCGAGTTAGAAATCAAATTTTGAGTTCTTTTTTTTTTTAAAAACTTTTTATAACGTTCTAAACATGTTTGTAAAATAATCATTCAAAAACACACATCAGTTTAACATTAGGGACTAAAACTACATGCATAATAATTTTGTAGGGACTAAAATATATCATTTTTTTAATAGGGACTAAAAATAAAATTTGAGATATTTATAAGGACCAAAATCATACTTAACCCTTAAAAAAAACTTAGGGGTGGCAAAACGGGCTCGTTCCGCGGGGAAAGCCCGTTTTCCCCGCACTTTTACGCGGGGTGGGACAAGGTTTTACGCCCCCTCTCTTTAATGTGTTTGCTCCGCCCTTTTTTTTTGCGGGCATTAGCTTTTTCATACAATTTTACTATTTTTGGGCCTAAACGGTTCAATTCCCGCGGACTTTTCCCGTTCGCCCTCACTTTTTGGCGGGACGGAGTAAGGTTTTAGACCCACACAATCAAATAAGTATGCCCCGCCTCGTCCCATTTTTGGCGGGCTTTTGTGGGGCGGACCTAAACGTAGCAGGCATGCCCGTTTGCCACCCCTAAAAAAGATAGACACAAACATTCACTTTACGACTTAAATTAGAGGTAACACATATTGCATTATTCATGGCTTGAGACACACACTTTACTAAAATTTAATTACTAAAAAGAAGCCAATGACTAATGGGAATTGGATCCTCTCCAATTTTTTCTCTCGCCTTCTCTAATGTGCAATTTTAAATGGTTGGATTAATCCAATAGATAAAACACATAAAAGAAAAAGACACCATTAACAGAGAGAAAAATTATTAGTTTTAATTTTCTTTTATTTTGTTAATATCTTATATAACTTAAAACAAAATAACGATTATCAATTTTTATTTTCTTTTATTAATCAAATGTTTTAATAATAAATATACTATAACTATTCTGATTTTTCATTATAAAATATATAATAGTAAATTATCTAATTTATTATAACAAACAATTTTTTTCAATGGATGCATTCTTTGGTTTAGTAGTTTTTTTTTTAATTAATGACTCTTTCAAATAAAAGAACGTTAAAATTTAAAATGTGATATATAATAAGTTTTATTTTTAAATTTTCATGTTGACAATGTGAAAAAAAAAATTAGTTTTATTATTTATCCACCAAAATGTATTATGTACATCATAATTATATCCACCACATCTAGAAATACACGTATTACCTGCGGAATTTGCTGCGGAAAAATTTCCGCAGGTTTTACCTGCGGAATTTCCTGGGACTTTCTTAAACAAACTAAACTTTTCTGTGGATCTAGAATTGGCAGAATATTCCGCAGGAACACCTGCGGATTTTTCTGCGGTTCATATATTTCAAATAGAAAACGAGACTATAATGCAAAATCCGCAAGTAAATCCGCAGGAATGTTTCCTGCGGATTTTGCTGCAAAATTAACTATTTTCTTAAAATAATAGTAATTTTTGTCTAATTTTTTTTAAAAATGAATCATTATATTTAACGGTTAATTATTTAATATTATTATATTAATTAATGTTTTAAAGTGAATTGTGTCATTTTTAAATTTTTTATCTTAATTTTTGACAAAATAAAAGGTATAAAAAAATTTAAAAATAAAATTAATAAAAGGTATTAAAAATTTTGAGAATGGGTATCAAATATTTTTTTATAATAATCAATTTTTAAAAAAAATTACATAAGTAACTCATATTTCAAAAATATTATCTCAATAACTCAAACATGGTTGACACTGTCAATTTTTTTTACACTGTCAATCAATGAAAACTATATATCCTGCCAACTATATATATATATATATATATATATATATATATATATATATATATATATATATATATATATATATATATATATATATATATATATATATATATATATATATATATATATGAGAAAATTGATTTAAATATTTTCTAAAAATAATAGTATTTTTTTTAAATTAATATAATTCTTCAATTTGTATTATAATAATATATTTCTTCTATTTTAGTATTTATTTTTATGGTGTTTTTTATTTAGTTTAATTTTAATTTTTAATCCTTATTTTATCTATGTTATTAATTATTTTAATTAATTTTTAATTTTAATCTTAGTTTTTAACAAAATAAATGGTATACAAATTTTGATATATATTTATTTTAGAGATTAATAGATATGTGGGGTAAGTATAAAAAAATTTCAATTGTTACATCGTATAATAAGATACATCAATTGTTCACTCTTCATCTCCACAAACCAGTTGAACGTTGAGCCTTATCGTTATTTTCAATGGCATTGTCACAATTTCGTTCTTCTCTCAAATTCGGTAACCCATTTCCAATGGCAACACTCTCTTCCTTCACCATCTCCTCCAAAATCCTTACCCCACCTAACCACCCCAAAACCTCATCTCTCAATTTCAACAACCTCTCCATTCGTACCAAAATCTGTACCCGAAACCCTATCCAAATTCGCGCGGCGGCCAAGGAAGATTTCTCTTCCAACAAAAGCGGAAGCAATGAGCAGAAGGAAACGATTATGCTTCCCGGTTGTGACTACAACCATTGACACTTACCTTCAAACTCTTGCTACTGTCTTGGGAAGGTTAGTTTTCTACTGTTGCTTCTCTTTTCGTAATTTCGAATAACGTTTGGGATTTTCTGTTAAATGGAGTTGGTTGTAGTTGAAATATACTGATACATGATGTTTTGAAATTGAGAATAGTTGCAAGTTTTTCTATTGATTATGTTTTAAATCTGAATGTTTAGTTTAGCTTTTGGAAGAAAAATGCAGAATTTGTCCTCGCTCGCAAGGTGTTCGATGAAATGTCCCAACCGAATTCGTCAGTCTTCTTCTTCCGCTCTCAACATTTTCATTTCTTGGATTATTTTTTTTTATTTGTTGAAAATTGGAATATTGTTTCTTTTGTTTCAGCTTTTGTGGCGAAGTTAGCGGTGAGAGAGGAATTTGATTTAGTTGATGTTAATGGCTCAATATACTTAATCTTGACACTAGGAATTTGATTCATTGGCCAAACGGTCAGGTTCTGAGTGGAGAACTAGTAAGAACATTGTTGGTGTCATTAGAGATTATTTCTTTCTACTTAGCACGGACATCTTTACTGACACTTGAGATTACGCTATTAAGTTTATGTTGCCGTGTCAGTGTCGATGCTTCCTAGATTTCTTCATTTATTATGTTTTTCTATGATAAAAGAAATTAAGGTTGATATCTAACTTTGGTGAATCACAGCAGGACTCACATTGCTGCACCTATCCTATTCTTTACAATGTAATATACATGGAGGTAATCCTTAAGCATAGAGATCTTAAGGAGGAGTGGGTGTGGTTGCTAGAAAGGCTGGATTATTTTCCCAACCTTCGAAATCTTACCATTATCGAGGTTTTGTACTGTCTACCAATCTCTTTTTGTTTTTACTTCATTTTTTGTTTATCTATTTTATCTTATAAAAAGTATGTGAATCACAAGACAATGGGAATGGAGACGAAATTGTGTATAATTGGAGGGAACAAACATCTACTCCGGAATGTCTTTCAACACAGCTTAGAACATGTTTGATTAAACAATTTACATACACAGAATGTGGTCTTCAATTTGCTGAATATATTTTGAGGAATTCAAAGGTATTGGACACAATGTCAATCAAGAGTGCTTCATTCATAAATGAAAATGTCAAGCACCAAATGTTAATGATATTAGCTTCGGAGGAATTCAAAGGTATAGTTCTCATATGTGTCTATACACTTGTTATATTTTGTTTTAAAGACATTGCCATTGTTTCACTTTGACTCATTTAGATATTTAAATATATTCACTTTTATGTAATTAATTGATGCTAGATTCTTTCAAATTTTAAATTTCTAAGCATATTGATGATTGTGTTATACTTAGGTTATAAAAATATAGATACAATGTTGGTCATTAGACAGTGATGGATAAGTTTATATCCCTAAATCAACCAGCTTTTCTTATGGGAAGGTTGCTGGTTGAGGGAGTGATGGGTGTCACTGAAGTGGTCGACATGGCCAAGAGAACTAAGAGAGCTTGTCTCATTCTTAAGGTGGATTTTGACAAAGTGTATGGTTCAGTTAGTTGGAATTTTCTAATTTTCTGCATTATATGCTTATTAGATTTGGGTTTAGTTAGATGTGGAGTTAAGACTATTCTTAGAGGGTTCGAGGTGGCCTTTGGCTCCGAGTTCATTTCTCATATCTTTGTTACTTGTCAGTTACCTTTTTTTTCTTCTTTTGTTTCTGTTTTGTTATTGATTTAGCCTTGTGTTACCACTGCATATTGCAAGCAAAATTAAGTTTCTTCAATGGCTGCCAGCAAGCATATACCAGATGATATTGTCTTCATCATTCTATCAAAACTTCCTATTAAATCTTTGAAACGATTTGGATGCGTTCGTAAATCATGGTCTCTCTTGATTAAAAATACTAGTTTCATGAACATGTTCCGCGATAATTTTTTATGTAACTTGCATTGTTGTTCTTATTATGACCAAGCATCTCTCTTAATGCTGGTTCATGGACATCATGATGAATTTTTCTATTCTTTTTCAAGAGAAAAATTGGAGAGTAAAATAATTTGTTAGCAGAATTCAAAAGCTCAAACTGATTTTCAACATGATATTGAGCTGTTCTTAATCCATTTACACTTACGATTCACGCGTGTACCAAAACTAACGACAAATTTATTTTCTTATCAGCCGCTTTTTCCTGGTGAGTGGTGTAGACCAACTTGTGGAAATTATCAAGGTAAGATATGTTTTAAACAACTGCAACTTGCTTGAACTTATCAATATTAAGTGATCTTGTTTCACCTTTCTGTTTTGTTTAGTGCTATTTGGTTGGATTCCATTAGCATGGAGACTTGAAAGCAAAATTCAGATTCCATTAGCTTGCAAGAGTGTATTGTTCTTTATTCCAATTATTAGTTAATTTTTATTTCCTTCTTAATTGTCAATTCATTCATTTTCAATGATAATAACTTCCTACTGTTTATGATTGAATTGAGACACATCCTAGAACTATAGGCCTATGTACAAAGCGATAACATTGTTTTAGAAAATGATGAGGGGAAAATGGTTCAAATTAAACTTCAAACGTTCTCATTATTCTCACCCATCACTCATCAGTGATTGCTTCAAGAATGATGCTGACCTCCAAATGATTAAGAATTTGAATTTTGACAAATGCATTTCAACAAAATTGATTAGTAAGATGGAGGATTGTGAATTGACAAATGCAATTCGATAGATTTTTTTAATTTTATTTAAAATTGACCTCCAAATGGAAGAATATCATCCTTTTTAAATTCTATTTTTAATCAATTTGAAATTTAGATTTTTTCAATATTTTCCGAAGAGGGTCTAACTCTTAATGTTTATTCTAATAATTGGGGATTTAGTGGTTTTTTATAGAATTTTTTTTGGTAAGTTGATTTCTAAATATTTGTTGTAGTCACGGAAAATTTCAAAACCAAAACAGTATTTATAAAAATATTATTAATTATAGTTATTGATCGACAACAAAATTTATATATTTAATTATAATTTTGATCATCGTGTTAAAACTCATTTACATAATTAACTCATTTGTTTTAAATTAAAACAATTGTTTCAACTTTGCTTTTGATACCTTAATGTGAAAAACATACAGTTAGTGCTTGTTGGATAATATAGTTCACAAGTACATGATCAATGAATATTATGACAATAAGGATAAATATGAAGTGGAGGAAGGGGCTTAATTGTTTAGTGTGATACTGATACAAAATATTGATCATAGTCTCTTTTCTTTATTTTCAACTTTAACAAGCATGGAGAATATTGATGAAGAGTGCAAGCATTACTAATGGATGTATATGTCTGACCGAATGGATGTAATTTTGCAGGAGTACGCATTACCAAAGAGGAATACTTAGAGTCAAAACAGAAAGTAGAAGAAAAGCCCAAGGTATGCTGGTTGTAGCTTGCTATATGAAAACTCTTGGCTTAATTACATTTTCCATTGTTTTTAGTCTTTATTAAATTTTAATCAAATATGGTCACATCATCCATTTTCTTTCAAATCTCTTTTTTTAATCCAAATATTTAGTGCTAGATGATGAATTTAATAAAAAACATTCATATGGAGGGAAAAAATACATTATTTAAGTTTGCTTACTATAAAACAAGGAGGCCTGGGCATACTCAATTTACAAATATGGAACCAAGTTGCTATCCTCAAATGCCTTTGGAACATCTGCTTGAAAGGAAACAACCTTTGGGTTAAATGGATCCACTCCTATTACATAAAAGGTAGGGATACTCTCAGTGACATCCAAAACAATAACTGCACCTGGATTACTAAGAACATCTTAGCTTCGAAGGAGTTGATTGGGAATCTTGGTTCACACTGGTATAACATGGAAAATGCTCAGAAATTTGCTATGATGCGCACCTATGAGCTGCTGATTGATGACAATAACAGGATAGATTGGTATTATATGATTGCACATAATTTTGCTCGACCTAGAGCTAAGGTTTTCATGTGGCTTATTTGTCAAAACCGATTGGCAACCAAGGTGAGAATGAAGAATATGGGCCTACTTCAACATTCCATGTGCCAGCTTTGCAACAAGGATGAGGAAGACCTTGATCACTTGATGTTTAAATGTCCAGCTACTGCTCATATCTGGGTGGACATGAAGAGATGGTTGAATATAGATCAGAATCAACAGGTACATCTTGAATGGCTGAAAAGAATGGCTAAAGGTAAAGGATGGAAAAACCAGATTGTCAAAGCTGCAGCCACTGAAGCATGCTATGGCATTTGGATGTACAGAAACTCCACTATATTTGATAATAAAGGATAATATAGTGATATCCATAGGGTTACTAGAAATGTTTTTGATTCCATTGTATATAGGGGTTGGAGAAAACCCAAGCTTAGAAAGCATATAGTAAATATTCTTATGTAGAGGTAGTCAATTTATGTTGTATTGACATTGAGTGATTTTGCTCATTGAAATGAATAAATTCTTTTATTTCAAAAAAAAAGATAAGAGAATAGGAGCATACATTGACTTGTTGGTACTGAGAAATTGGAAAACTAATTATTATGTATCCAGCACAAAATATGAAATGAAATGAAGAAATTCTCATGATTACCATCTCATGTGACAGATTCTCATTCCAGCTCTTCATCAAATTGACAAGGGATTTGGCTGAAGAAAGATAGGATGCAACTGGATGCAACTTTATTATATTAATTAGAAAGGCAATAAATATATAATGATAAACATGTTCCATGTATATAGTTTCATCATATTTGTTATAAAGGGATATAGACAATTCAGGTGTAATTCTGTTATATTATGCTAATCAAACTATAGTAGAAATCTGTTTGGGTGCTATAGAGAAATGAGTATTATTATTGGTCAGTGTTCTCGTTTTCTTTCTAATGGGTTGATGATGACTTTACATTGCCATGTGGAGTTTGCTCAATTTTGTATGATTCCATCTTGGAATCAGTACTAGAGTTTGTTATCAGCACATACCGATATAAGTCTTCGCAGGCACAAATTATTACTGATATTATGAGCCACTTTTTAATTGTCATGCTTTCAACATTTAAGTTTCTTGTTAGTTGGTAGTAACTATAACACTGATTGCTTTTCCTTCTCCTCAAGAATTTTGTAGTGTATGTTGAATTTACGATTTTATGATGTTGAAGTTGAAATTAACTGAACAGAGGAACCTTGGCAGCTTCAGAGAGAATCCACATTGACAGCCAAAGCATCAGGTAAAAGTACTTCCCTAGGATTGGAAGATCTTCAACCAGATAGCATGATTGAGGCATTTCAACTAGTACATTTCCTGCAGATTTAGCTGCGGATTTATCTGTGAATTATTTCCTGCGGATTTAGCTGCGGAAATACCTACGGAATTACCTGCGAAAAATATTACCCGCGAAGGTTTTAGCTGGGGACATAAAACCGCAGGAAACGTCGCAGAAATTTAGCAAAAATTCGCAGGTAATTCCGCAGGAAATACGAGTATTTCTAATAGTGCACCAAAACATAGATTTAATTAATTAAATTAGTGAAAAATAATTTTTTTTCATATACAAATTGTATGTTTTAAGTCCATCTTTAGCGATATAATTAAAAAAATTAAACAATGATGTATAGTAAATTATAATTGATTTATTATAATTATTTTTATATTCATAATATTATAAAATTTTAAATTTAATTTTTTAATTATATACATTTGTCTGATGTTTATGATACATAATTATTATTCTGATTATTCTCAACTTTTAAATTATAAAAATTTACTAGTTAATTAAATAGTATGGAATTATTTTAATTATAAACAAATAAAAAATATATAAAAGTATTTATTTGATAAAAACAATATTAAAATAAAAAAGAATAGCTTACGTGAAACAAATTATATAGGAAATGTTGTGATTTTCTTATGGTATTTTGTTTTAAGTTATATAGCATAGGAACAAAATAAAAGAAAAATAAGGCTCTGTTTGGCATGTCACTTTTTGAGCTTATGTCTTATAGCTTATAGCTTATAAGCTCATATAACAATAAAAGACCTGTTTGGTAACGGTCTTTTCATTACGAGCTTATAGCTTATTTTACTAGCTTATAGCTTATTTTTCAGACGCTATTTCAAATAGCGTTTTAGCTTATAGCTTATAGCTTATCATTTTTTCTTCCATTTTTACCCTTATTATTTTAACTAAAATCCACTTTTACCCTCTATAATTTATTTTAGTTTAAAATAAAATAATTATATATTAAATGTCCTTTATGTCATTTTAATTAATTAGTTAGTTGAACCGCTAATTTTACCAAACACTTCAATCAGCTTATCAGGTATAAGTCATTAGTCATCAGCTATAAGCTATAAGCTATCAGTCATCAGCCATCAGCCATAAGCTATCAGCTATCAGCTAGCTTATCAATCAACCGCTATTTTTACCAAACAGAGCCTAAAACTAATACTTTTTCTCTCTCTTTTTAAATGGTGTCATTGTTTTTCCTATATGTATTTTAACTGTTGGATTAATCCAACCTTTTAAAATGGCACATGAGAGAAGGCATGAGAGAAAAAATTGGAGAGGATCTGATTCCGTTGTATGTTGTATAATGTTAAATCAATAGAGTTTAATGGACTCGGATAATCGAATATAGTTTTAAATAGTGGTTTAATAAAAAGACACAAGTTTGTCATATAAGTAATTTTAAATTATTTTTCTGATTTGACATAATACACGTTGATTATTTGATTATTGATTGTTACTATTGGCGACGCACCGCTTAATTTTTTAATTTAATATATCATTTACATTTATTAAAATTAAAAGTTTAAATGTTTAAATATTTCACCATTAAAAGTACGATGTCATATAATTAAGGCAAAATATTATTTTTGGTTCCGTATGTTAATTTTGGTGTTTATATTGGTCCCTTAAGTTTAAAAAATTCCACGTGGTCTCTTACATCTTCAAAAAGTACAATTTTAGTTCTTTTTGTCATATTAGCGACTAATTTAACGATCATTTTTTTAGTTTTTCCGTCGCTAATTAGACAGAAAGGACCAACATGATACGTTTTGAAGAGTTAAGGGACAAATATGGAACTTTTTAAAGTTAAGACACCAAAATAAACGCCGAAGTTAACATACAGGACCAAAAAATGTATTTTTCCTTAAATACTAATTTTACCAAATCGTAGTGACTGATGAAGAGCGAAACATAATGGAATTGAGATGAATGAAATATAGACCACACTATTGTTTGAGTATTGTGACATTTTGGATCGAACTCTAGTATCTCGAGAGAGATAATTTCTTGGTTCGATGGAGATTGAGCATGTTGTTGAAGGTTGTTCACATGTTGATGTAGAAGTTGTGTATGCTGTAGTCGAATTGTTTTCTAGCATGCAGAAGTCGATAATGCTAGGTTTGTTAGTATGTCAAATTGAGCTTGTTTTTTTAGCCCAATTATTTAAGTTAGCTTGTAGCCTAAGTTATCTTTATATTCTATAATTCTCTCAGGTTGTTGAGAGAGGTTGATTGTTATTATTCACTACAAAGCCAATTAACTCACAACTAGACTATCATTCACCGCCCATTCCATTCGGGAACTCTCGTAGATGAATTGATTCATCTTAAGTGACTACTCGCTCATGGGTACACACTGAGGTACCTTTCACAATTGAGCATCACAACCTAAGTTATACATCACAGCCTAAGTTCATATTTCCTTACCTTTTAACCTAACTAAAGTCCTAGGTTTAAACTAATTCATAACCATATAATTCGATCAATTATTCTTCCTTTCAATTCATTTGGTTTCCATTATCTGTGGAACATTGTGTTGGGTGTGAATATGGCAATAAAAAACAATCTCGAGGGGGTGAATAAACTTAGAAACAAAACGTTGATTGATTCTTCAAATAAGAATAATCGATGGTTTTCTAGAGTTTGTGCGAGGAAGAGATATAGAGTGAAAATGTAAAATTATACTCAATAGACGATTATTAGGTAACAACCCAAATCACTCTACAAATATCGTAATGATTAGATGAGGAAACAAAATGTATGCAATTGAATCGATTGAATAAGTCACGAGATGTGGTTACACAATTTCTCAATTAAATCAAATTCTAAAAAGCACGATGTTTCGCATATTTTAATCACCACTAAAGTTCAATGACCCTAAAGCACGCTCTAGATGCTAGTGCAAGATTGTTATCTTTGGAACTAGAAAAGTACATGGATTTTGTCTTAACCATAACCCCACTATTTTATATGGTACTACAATCATCCTTTGATTATGTATAGAATGAATATTTACTAATGTTGTACGCACTCAAAGTAATTACATTAAACTTATGCATACATGATAACTAAATACTTTCATTAAACCAAGTTATGAAAATTTTGTTATGCTTTGTCAACAACCATTTTTCATTCTTCCCGGAGAATTTTTCCTATATAAGACTTTTGTGAGCGGTCAAGTAAGGTTAAACTTCACTAAGGTTATTCAATATGTACAAACATGCTTGAAGAACTACTCTTTAATCAAATGTCTTAACATTTAAACCTTAAATATCTCTACCATCACAAAGTCCATCACGACGAGACTCAGCAATTCCTATAAAGTTTGCTTTTGATAGATAGTTTGTACAAAACCCAATAGCTTATTATATGATGTACCTTTTTACAATCGAAACTTTTGGACGGTGATGATTCTTTGTATACCCTTCAAAAAATTAATGTAACACTCTACTGGATACATCCAACGTAAATAAAATGAACCATGAATTTTAATCCCCCTTACTAGATGAACAACTAAGTGAACTATAATATCAAAGAATGATGGAGATAAAAACATCTCTAATTGACACGAGATAATTTTAGCTTCGTGTTCCAAGTCATCTAAATTTCTAGGATCAATAACTTTACTATATATAACATTGAATAATAAGCACAATATGGTTATAGTTACCCTTACATTTCTTGGTAAAATATCACGAATAGTCATTAGTAGAAGTTATTGCATCGAGACATGACAATTATGAGATTTTAAGCCAACTAATTTGTGATCATTCTTTGACATAAGTTTTTTCACATATGATGAGTACCATTAGGAAACTTTGATACCCTGCAAACAATCGCAAAAACATTTTTTTTTTCTTTTTTAAAAAGAGTATGACATGCTATGGGAAAATAAGTTATATTTCCTACTTTTTATGCTAACTCTTGACGTATACCCATCACAATCATATCTCTGTGGGATTTCTTAGTATCTTTTGTCTTGTTTAATGTTAAGAAATGTTCAAATCAGACTATCACATATATTTTTCTCCACGTGCATCACATCAAGACAATGTCTTACATCAAGACTATACCAGTATGGAAGATTAAAGAATACCGACATATTTTTCCAAATATTGCTTTGTACGGGATTTTTTTTGTTTCTTTCCAAAGACAACATTAATCTATAGTTATCTTTTATAAACTCCCTTCCCGACTAAGAGATTTTGAGCGATATCAAATTCTCGCTCTCCACTAAAAGTCTTCCTCAATCTACGATATAGATGATTAGGTTTTAGAAATTTTTCAATGCCCGAGATAAGTTGTCTTTTTACCTTTTTTTTTAATTAGTGGTGACATGTACCAACTTCACATGTAGGACATACTTTAGGTCCCTTGACGATGTACTAAAAAAATTACCGTATATAGGAAAGTTGTTGATTGTGCAAAATAACATGGCACACAACTTAAAGTTATCACCTGTATACGTATCATCAACATCAACACCTTCCTCCCACAAAAGTCTTAAATCTTCAACCAATGGCATTAAATAAACATCTATATCGTTCCTGGTTGTTTTGGACCCGAAATCATCATCGATAACATCATATACTTGCGCTTCATGCCCAACCATGGAGATAGGTTGTAAATTATGAGAAGTACAAGCAATTACATATGGTTATTACTCACATTAGCAAAAGGGTTCATTCTGTCGGTGGCAGGTCCAAGCCTAAGGTTCCTTGGTTCAAGGGTAAAATCTAGAAGCAAGGAATAAATTTTATTCCATTGCACTGAATCAGCTACATGGCAAATTTTTCCATCACACACTCTTTCATCGGCATGCCATCTAGTATTCTTTGTGTCACTAACATTTGCAAACAGTCTCTTGAACCTTAGAGTTATCGGTAGGTACCACATCACCTTGACAGGAACTATTTTGCTATTTACACAATCATCGTCATCAACACCATTGTTCTTTTGCTTGTAGCGTGACTCCCCTCACCTCGAGCACTCCTTCAGGTTTTCAACGTCCCTCCTATATAAGATGCAATATTTACGACATGCATGTTTTTTGACATGGTCCAAACCCATTGGACACAATATCTTCTTGGCCTTATAAGTACGGTTCGACAACGTGTTACCTTCAGGAAGCATTTCTTTCGACAATTCAAGCAATTCAGTGAAACTTTTGTCCGTCCGCCCACCTCTTGCCTTAATATTAAATAATCTTAACACAACTGATAATCTTGTAAAACTTTTACACCCGAGATACAATGAATCTTCCATGTATCTTCGCAAAGTATCTACACATTAGCTTTCTTGAAAGCATCTATTCCAATATCATAAATCATGTCTTCTAGAGTATCATTCATAAATTCTACATCTTCATTTTCAATTGTACATGGCAAAGGTCTATTTTTCGTACCTTCACCATGCCATACCCATTTTGTGTAATTTTAAATAATTCCATTACAACCACAATGATTTAATATAACATCCCTTGGATTATAACATTTTTCACAAGGATACCAAAAAATTCCATTATTGACTGGAAGGTTTTTTCTGCGAAATCAAAAAATTGTATCACTTCATTCTCATACTCTTTACTTAATCTATTGGCTTTCACCCAACTGCAATCCATAATCACTTAAAGCTTGTGAAAATAAAATAAAAATAGTACACAACCAATAAAAATAACGACAATAATGGATAACAACAACAACAAGAATAACAACAGTAATGGACAAAAACAACAACAAGAACAACAATTATGGAGAACAGCGAGAATAGCATACCAGAGAATAATGGTGAGAGAGTTCTTTCGTTTGCTAGAGCTTCCGTTCTTCTTGGAGAATAATGGTGTTCTTTCGTTAGGGCTCAAAAAGTGAATGATGTAGACACAGAGGAAATAAAAAATAGAAAGAGTATTTATCCCGATTTTTCTAAAACTTGAGGTAACATATCCGACGTAAAATCTATAAAAAATAAATGCATCTTTTTGGTTCTAAAAAGAATAAAAATCTAGAGAGTTTTTATCTCAACTTTAAAGAAAACCGAGATAATATATCTGACAAAAAATCTATAAAAAATAAAGACGCATTTTTGGTTCAAAAAAGAATAAAAAATTAGAGAATTTTTATTTCGGTTTTAAAGGAAACTGAGGTATCATACCCGACGTAAAATCTATTAAAAATAATGCGACTTTTTGTTTCTAAATAAAACATAAAATTGCAAGATTTGGAAATCAAATCTCAAACCCTAAACATATATTTATGTCGGTTTTTGTTAAAACTGAGGTAACATAGTGTTTTTTTTAAAAAGTAAAACAAGGCGCTTCCATTACATATATCATCGGTTTTTTTATTCTTCGTGGTGAAAGCATCATCATAAAAAACGTTATGTGTTGTATTGTGTGTGTGTGTGTGTGTATATATATATATATATATATATATATATATATATATATATATATGTGACGTATCATATGAGAATGACATTTTTATGTGAGAATATGAGAATGAATCTAAACCATTAGATTTTAAAATAAATGGTGGAGATTAAATGTCAATCTTTTTTTCTCTCTCCTCCATCCGTGCCTCAATTCGAGTTACAAAAATCGAGTTATAAGAAAAACAAGGTAGGACAAAATTTGTCTCTCCCGATTCGAATAAGGTGTATTCCCTGACTCGAATCAAATATGGTTAAAGGTTTTTCTATAGTCCCTTTGTAAGTGAGTCGCACTCTTATTTTTCATAATTTACTAGAGATGCATTTTTTTGTAAAATTTACAGAAGTATATTTCTGTAATAACCCCTAGGCAGCAAGGTTTGACATTTTTAAAGAAATAGCTCGTGTAATAAGTATAATTAATGATGTAATAGGCCATTTATTTGTATTATCAGTTAAACTATACAATAATGTAATAAGATTAAAATGTCATATGTTAAAATCAATCTAGAATCTATAATACCATCAAAGTGATAAATTATAAAACACAATACTATCCAAAATCTATAATATGAATACTATAAAATACTATTAGGTATATCTGACCCCCTGTTCCTTATTTTCTTCTTGTACTTCATTTTCGTCCGTACCTCATACATAATGATATCTACAATGGCCTTCTCAGGAGTGCCTTATAGAAATTCTTCTATCTCTATACCAATTTGCACAATATCCATAATACAACGACATATAGGTAAAACATTGACGACATGATATGCCTTGGCCTCATCCTTCTCTAATATCTCCCGACGAACTATCCTAGTTGGATCTCCATGAGCATTTGGTGTCATATAAGGGTGTGACACTCTAAAATACCATTGGATGTAGTTGAATGCTATACTACATGCATGAGGAGCTAGCATACTCCGTGCTTCCTCTAGTATCAAATGTGTAGAAATCATCAAACATCCCAATAACATCTATGCATATGAATACATTAAACGTGACCCACAAGTCAACCATTTGGAGTAAAAGGTTGTGTCATCCACGAGATGCGTCTGACAATGATTGTCGTATGTTGTGTAGCATATATCATTTGTTGTATGCGATCAAGGAGCACTCTAAAAGGCACAATCGACTAATTGCATCTAAGCTGGAAAATTGCACAGGCACCTGACTGATCCTCAGAGTAGCCATCACAAAATTACCATACATGCATGGAAAGTATCGGAGGATCCATGCCTGAAATGGTTCAAATTAAATATTAGATTTTGTAATGGCGTAACACCGGTTTCAAATATATTATCGTAAACAATGTGCAACTTACTATCATCTATATGGTCTTCCACAAACAACCTTCAACTAAATTCGAGTACAGATAAACCAAACAAGCGCCCCTCAGTTGTACTCATGAATCTACTCAAAGTCAATGAAGTATCTAAGGTAAACCACATCGACATAATATGCAATTTTATGTAAATATAGATGTGCCAACTCAATACATAAAAGTACGATCTCAATGCACATGCCCTATGGTGCAAAACATGTACATCATCATCATCAAACTACATTATCGCATCTAGGTGGTCTGTATATAACAACTCCTTAAATGAAAATCTAGCATGATACTCTATGGTGTCATCCATTTCCTTTTAGACATCATATGAGTCAACTCCCAAATAAGTCACCATCATCTCTAGTGCCTCAGATCTACTGCATCTAGAGTTATATAATAATATTCCCTTTATCGAAAGATGTAGAAAGGATGACACATCATCCAATGTGATGGACATCTCACTATGCAAAGGATGAAAATATGAAGTCTCTAAGTACCATATCTCAATGAAAGCTGACCAGATACCATGGTTAATAACAACATACCATTCATGTATAAATCTTGCAACCCGTATAACTGCTCAAGCTGTTGCAGTTTCACAATCTTCCTATCATGGTTGATGCATTTTAAAGCATCACGATACTGAAAAAATACATCATCATCATCAAAAAGTTCAGATATTATAACACTTATGTTTCAAATAATAAATATAGATATATTTTACCTCACCATTAGGGGTGGGAATAGGCCAGGCCGGCCTACAGGGGCCTATAGCCTAGCCTACTTAAGGCCAGGCCAGACCAGACCTATTTGATAAAAAGGCCAGGCTTGGGCTTTTTTAAAAGCCTATTTAATAAAATAGGTCAGGCCTAGGCTATTTAAAAAGCCTATAAAGCCTTGTAGGCTGACCTATATTTTCATATATATTAAAATTAGTCTAAATAGGTTGGCCTATATATGCATATATATTAGAAAAAGTGTTAAATAGATTGGTCTATATATGCATATATATTAGAAAAAATGCTAAATAGGTCGGTCTAAATGTTCATATATATATGCGACCTATAAGGCTTCTTAAGTAATATGAATTAATTGAAAACATTAATAAGAAAGAGGCTTTTAAATAGGCTTTCAGGCCAGGCCAGACTTTTAAAAAGGCCAGGCCAGGCTGAAAAAACGAGCCTATAGTAGGCCATAGGCCAGGCTCAGGCCTTGTAAGTTTATCGTAGGCCAGGCCCAGGCCTTATAAAGCCTAGCCTAGCCTAGCCTATTCCCACCCCTACTCACCATCCCATATGTGTCTAGTAGCATGGTTTGCTTACAGAGGCATTAGTGAAGTGTAATAAGGACATCCGCTAAATTCCCCAAGAATAAAAATACCGGGAGCAGTGCATCAACATGGATCGGTGGAGCTTCCGAGGGAGCAACAAGTGACACTTGCCTCCTAGAGTATGAAGTCAGAGACATTTGAAATCTAGAAGTGGACGCTTTCGCATCAAATTTACTGGCACCTCTCTATGAACAAATGCATGCTAGGACACTCTACCGTCCCTCAGTCGTTTTTGGTTGTCAACCATTTTACATATAATTAAACCAGACAAAGCAGCAAATATCAAACTTAGATGAATTACTTTAAAAATCAAACTATGTGGACATAATAGGAAAGAACACTTCCATATTTCTGGAAAATCAAATTCAAACAAAGTACGAAAGTGCACTTCCGTATTTTCCTGAAGCTCAGAAAACACAAAAATGACTGAAAATAGAGAAAACACAAAAATGAAAGAAAATGCATGTCTCAATAAATTACTAAACTATGAGTGTAACTACCTACTTATTAATGTACCTTAAACAATCTAATGTACCTTTTTAATTTTGCATGAAGAAGAAAAGAAAAAAAAGAAGGAAATGAAAAATTTTGCCAAATGTTTAGTGGAAGCACTTGAATTGGATTAAATGAATTTGAGAAGTGATTGATAAAGCACTTGGATTGAATGTAGTAGAAAAATTTGAGGGGAATGTTCTTTTCACCCTTAGTGGTGCCTTCCACACCCTTGAAAATCCAAAAAAGCCCTTCATGCGTCTGGAGATGCATCTCCGGACTCGCCCAAAATCATACCAATCCTCTCTTTTATGAGCTTCACCCTAGTTAAAAAAATATGGTTCAGAGATGCATCTCCGTATACTGTTTGGGTGTATCCGGAGATGGATATCTGAAGTACCCCATACACTCATTTATGAGATTTTGTCATTCATGCAACTGATTTAAATAACAGCTGTATGATATTTTTGGAGATGCATCTCCAGAAATGCTCAGCGTAAAGTTTGATAAAACAATATCTTGCATGATCTTTTTCTTCATACTAAAAACACACTCCATTGTAAAACCCTTATAAAAATTCTCTCATTCTCAATGAATTTTTCAACACTAAAACATCATTCTTGTATTTCATCACTTTAAAAAATGAATGTTAAATTCGAATATGCATTTATGTATTTAAACGATCCAGAGTAGAGTATCCTAAGACACACTTCTCGTCGATCTGAAATCCAAACTAAATACTCTCATGCGATATCCATAAAATCAAAAAAATGTCAAACTCGAGTACCGTTCATCCTCGATTGATAGTGAAGAAGAAAATGTCTGATATATATTAGATTAAAAACTCGTCCAAAAATATAGTTTTGTATTTTTTTCGAAGATAATTTTTTATTTTTTATTTACAAAATGAAGGTGTGAATCTTTTAAAAATGGATGAAATGTATGCGATGTATGTCCTAAAATACATGCATATCCATATTATAAATACATTTCTTTAGTTTTTTATAAGGGTGCGTAAGCAGCACTGAGAGTGCAATAAACAAATCTTGGGTCAAATAGCAAAAAGGGAGAGATTAAGAAGAATCATACGCATATTTTTCATTTTTATTACACGTACACACCTCAAGCGGAAGTAGCACGAAGAAGAACAATAACAAGTATTTTTGGACCAACAGTTAAATAAAAGCGATCAAAGTCCAAGTAGAGAACTCAGACGGAAGAGAAAGGAAAAACCGACGGACGAAATGATGTTAGACGGAACCGAAGACGAAGAGAAGTTTCTCGCCGCCGGAATTGCCGGCCTTCAGCAGAATTCCTTCTACATGCACCGCGCATTGGTAGCTTCTCCGATAAACCCTAACCTTATTCTCCATACTTCTATTCTACCCGCGATGATCTTAATTTCAGATTCGCCTTTGAGTTTTCAATTCCCAATCGATTTAGATCCGTTTTTTCGTTTTTTGATTCGTTGCAGGACTCGAACAATCTCAGAGATGCTTTGAAATATTCGGCTCAGATGCTGTCTGAGCTTAGGACTTCCAAGCTTTCTCCTCACAAATACTATGAACTCTGTTAGTTCCGCTTTCAGATCCACTTTGATATTGCTTGTTTTTTATTGGATTTTGAAATTGATTCTGCTTTGTTACTATTTCAATTGTTTATTTGTATATTGTAATTCTCTTGGTGTTGTTTTAGACATGCGCGCTTTTGATCAATTGAGGAAGCTGGAGATGTTTTTCGAGGAAGAGACTCGTCGCGGTTGCTCCATTATTGATCTTTATGAGCTTGTGCAGCATGCAGGCAACATTTTGCCTCGCCTGTAAGCATCCTGATTGTTTTGTGGAAAATTCTCATCTTATAAACTGCTCAGATAGAAAATAATTCCTGGATGTTCAATTTTTCATGAGATAGTTTTCCAGCCGTGTGCTTTTATTCTTTCTTATTTAGTATGGTTTAGTTCTTTCTTATGAGATGTTAATTATTATGATCAGGTATCTCCTCTGTACAGTAGGATCTGTATACATCAAATCAAAGGAAGCTCCTGCTAAGGACGTTCTTAAGGATCTTGTGGAGATGTGCCGTGGCATTCAGAACCCTGTTCGTGGACTCTTTCTCAGAAGTTATCTTTCTCAAGTTAGTAAGGATAAATTGCCGGATATTGGTTCTGAGTATGAAGGGTAAGCACTATTCAAGCATTATTTGTTGCCCTTCAATCCTGTCATGGGCAGTATTGTCCTCTTTGCAGTGTCTTGATTGAGTTGTTTGAAGTTTCAATAGACAGACTAACTCAGTTGCACCCTTTGACATCCTTACTTCTTTTAGTTTTATTCGGATTGCCAGCCAAATATGAAGGCACCCAAACTAAACTATTATCTCACTCCACCTTTGCAATGTTGATCATTGATGTAAACTATTGGAGTCATTATAATATTAGAGCCCTCCTTTTTGCTTCCTTCTTTTTTTTTCCGAAGTTTTATTTTTTATTGTTTTCTCTTATCCTTGTCCATCTCTGTAATTATGCACTGATTTCTACATTTGTCTCGATGATTAGGAAGTTACATTGGTTTTTAACTGCATCAATTTAAGGTTGAGCCTGATATGTGAATGTCTATTCTGAAAACTGCAGGGATGCAGATACTGTTTCAGATGCTGTAGAGTTTGTACTCCAAAATTTCACAGAAATGAACAAACTTTGGGTGCGGATGCAACATCAGGTTGGTTGAATATTTTTGCATATTGTTAATGCTCTCATGTTTGAACATGCATGTCGTCACCATAGTTGCATGTCATGAGAGTAAAATATATCATGAGGGCATGATTTCTGGTCATGCAGGTGTAGTAATGCATGTGATAAATTCATACTCTTAGCTGACCCTGAGTTGAGGCTTGCTGTCGGGCTTTCTGGTCTGCAGGGACCTTCCCGGGAGAAGGAGAAGCGAGAAAAGGAAAGAAGTGAGCTGCGAGATCTTGTAATACCCGAAGCCTGTATCTGGTTTGCTTCACTATGATGGCATTGTATACATGATCAAATGCTTACAGAAGGCTTCTCTTGCTTTTCTTATATTCGGCACATTATTAGGTTGGAAAGAATCTCCACGTTCTCAGTCAGATAGAGGGTGTTGACCTTGATATGTACAAAGATGTTGTACTGCCTAGAGTACTGGAGCAGGTATAATTTTTTTTATTTAAATAATTATATTTCTAATTGTCAAAGACACATTTCAATTTCTAATTGTATAAATGGTTCCCTTTCCTTAATTATATTGGACAGGTTGTGAATTGCAAAGACGAGATAGCCCAATTCTACTTGATGGATTGCATAATTCAAGTCTTCCCTGATGAATATCACTTGCAGACTCTTGATGTGTTGTTGGGTGCTTACCCTCAGCTTCAGGTTAGGGAACTTGCAATCTCAAATACTACTTCTGGAGGATAGCTTGATATGTATATGTTTTTTCTTCTTCCAAAACAGTGAGATTTCATTCATCCAAGAGTGTTCCGAAGCAGCGTCAATAAAATATGAGCAACATATTTACCGAACAATCTTGAAAGTTAAAGGAAGTAAAAGAAACAACTATATATTAATTAGTAGTCAGCACACTGTATGAGTTTTCAAACTATAACACAAGTTTTCATTGGCTATAATACCTCTACAGTTAGAACCTGACGAGTGACTGCATTTGGCATCTCCAATACTTTCCTAAAAAAATGAATTTCAAGTTGAAACTTGCATTAGATGATTCTAAGTGTGTCCATCCCATAGCCACCTTGTTTGTAATTCAATTCAGTGTGCCGGGTTTGGGTATAGGGTATGCAAACCTCAAAGTATTAGCAGGAGGGAGGGGTACAACAAAATAAATGATGAAAAATATTAATTTCATCAATAAAGTTAACACTGACAAACATAATATGCTAACAACAAAAATGAAAACTCAATTCTTGTGTTAATTGAGTGTTAAATAGTTGGATTTTATGTTGTTTATTAATGATTTATACTATGATAGTTTGATTGCATTTAATAAAAGAGAAAAAGGATGGTGCACTGAAAGTGTAAATTATTTTACATTGTCAACCAATGACAACCATGTATCCCGCCAAGTCGTACCGTAAATTTTAAATTACTTCTATGATTAGACATTTTAAAATATTCTGATTGGATGTCTGTGTAATACTTCCTTACACTGACAGGGCACTATCATTAAACTCTTAATAAAAAGTGTAATTTAATCATAGGCATTAATTCCATATTTTCAAAATAAGTTCTTTTATTGTTTCCCTTATCTGATCTGTTTTCTTGACAGCTTTTACACATCTGTTATGAAAAACTGTAATTAACATTTCATAAAACAAGAGTAATTACCATTTGTTAAAAAAAGCACATTCCAACAAAAGTCATAAAAAATATTAGTTTGGTAGTCACCAAAAAAGGGATAGTCACCCATGTTGTATAAGGTTTGTCAAAACATAGAGACATAACTGAAGTCCCACATTATCAGAAATTTGGCAAACATGGAGTGGCAAATTAACTACAAATTAGTGTAGATCAAAGTTTTAGTGTGCAACAAAGTGCAATGCACTAGTGGACTCAATGATCATACATTTTTTAAAAAGTGACGGTCACCTCCCAATACCCAATGCAGTTACTAAATCTCGGTTTTATTACCTTTTTTCTGAGTTGATTTTTTTGCTCTATTTAATCGAAGATGGTTTTGCCTCTCTGGTACGCAGTTTCCTGCATATTATTTTTGAAATTGCATGGACCCTTTTGTAGAAGTACAGCAAACTGGTACCCGCAAACCAATTCACAGTTCCCCGTTGACTAGCAAATTATGTGACAATGGCCCATCATATGCAATGGATGCCAGCCTAACCATATTTTGTTGCCTTTATTTGTCAATGATTTTACAGTTAATGTTGCAGTATTGAGATTTATGCTTTCAAGGTCCATTGACGGCACATTAATACTTGTAGTTTGTTTAAATAAATTAGTATCTGCATTCTTTGACTGCTAGTTGACACCTGTTACTTTGGAAATCAAAGTAACCTTGTCTCTCAGGGGAATCAATCTAGGTGAAGTGCCGTGGTTTTAATAGCTAAGCATACGATTTGATTTCTACTCTAGATTTATTGACAACCACGCGATTTACAGTAGCTATTGTATTACTTTGTTCAGAACTAATAAGTATTAAAATTTGCAAACAAATTATCTATTACAGTTTTATTCTACAAATCCAGTAGGTATAACTCACATGCTTTGTCTTTTTTGTCAGCCAACTGTTGACATCAAGACAGTGCTATCCCAGTTAATGGAAAGGCTTTCAAATTATGCTGCTTCAAGTGCAGAGGTTTTGCCTGAATTTTTGCAGGTGGAAGCATTTTCCAAATTAAGCAATGCAATTGGCAAGGTATTTTCTTTGGCTAGACAGAGCTTGAATATTATATCTGTGTACTGAAAACATATATAATGCTATGCTGTGTGCTGCTGCCTAAAAGCAAGAAGCATTAAGGGTTTGGGTAACTTTAACCAGCACACATAACCAAAGACTAATTGATAGACTCTCTATGAAGTACAAGTTCAACTTATTTGTCTCCCTATGGGAAGTTTTTAAGTGGTGAATGGTATAGTTCCTAATGTGCTATTATTGAAAGGAAAATAAAATTTAAAAGAAATAGTACAATATTGTAACATGGATATTAACTCGAGGATTGTAACATGAATCAATTGATCCTACCCAAATTACAAAATCCTACATCTTCATATGCATCAAAAGTCATATAGCTTAGAAAAATAGCCTCTAATCCTAATATTAAACTAAACTTTAATTTTAAAAAGAAGGGTAATTATTCCACCCACGTTATTAACAATATACACACACATAATTACTCCAACTTACGAAATTTTTCGGCTTATTTTCACAAGCTCTTCAAGATAACTAAGCTTTATTTTTGTTTAAAAACAAGTCTGACCTGGTCTGGGCCTGTGTAGGATAGGCCGTAGGCCTCCTGTTGGTTGGCCTGATCTATTCTCACCCCTAATATTTAAGCATGATTCTTACATTCTCATTTTGTATTTTAAATAGAAAAATTGTCTTCTGTTTTCTACTTCTGATTTGCATTTGTTTTCTATGTTCAATTGTTTTATTGGTTTTGATCATGAACTGTGAAATCTATGCTCTTCAATTGATATACAGGTGATAGAGGCACAGCCTGACATGGCCACTGCTGGAGTTGTAACTTTATATTCATCTCTTCTGACCTTCACTCTTCATGTCCACCCTGATCGCCTAGATTATGCTGATCAAGTGTTGGTATGTTTCATTTTAAACTCTGTGCACATTCATGTTAACTTGTTGATTCACATGGTTAATCGGATTAGCATGCAGCCTCTAACATTATTTTATTTCCTTAACTCACAGTAATACTTCCTTTGCTTTCAATGAATGACAGACTATTTTGTTTTATCAGAAAATAGTTATTGCATTTAACTAATCTGCTTAGTTTTATTGGTTATTTTCAATTAAGAAAGTGTACTTAGTCATGGATTTTCTGAAAACAAGGCCTGACAGTATATACTTGGTAGGGAGCATGTGTGAAAAATCTCTCCGGCAAAGGTAAAATTGAGGACAAGAAGGCAACAAAGCAGATTGTTGCTTTATTAAGTGCTCCATTGGAGAAATATAATGACATTATGACTGCCTTGAAGCTTTCAAACTATCCTCGTGTAATGGAATTCCTTGACATTCCAACTAACAAGGTCATGGCAACTGTTATTATTCAAAGCATTATGAAAAATGGAACACGCATTTCTACTTCCGACAAGGTATGCGTTATTTTACTTATTGTTCTGCTGTTTGGTGTGAGCTTTTATTAACAAAACCTGGTTTATTTGTAGGTGGAAGCATTGTTTGAACTGATTAAGGGGCTTATCAAGGATTCTGATGTGTCTCCTAATGACGAGGTCATTTCAGTACCACGACTAGTCATTTTAAACTATTTTTTAGAAGTTCTATTATTATGACACCTTATATAATCAAATGTTGTACATTTCTGCAAAAGTAAGATAAGTTTTTCCTTATATTTATGATACTTTCTTGTATTTTTTCTTATTTTCCGCCCTGTCCCTTTAGCTGGATGAAGATGATTTTGCTGAGGAGCAGAACTCTGTTGCACGTCTGATCCAGATGCTTTATAATGAGGATCCAGAAGAGACGTTTAAGGTAAATTGCTGATATTTATGTGTTATGACAATAATCAAAAGAAATTGATGTTATTTTATTTTGCTGGAATTTTCCTCTTTTGAGCCAAAGTTGATAGTTTCAGCCGACTCCACTTTTTAACAGTGGTGCTTCTGTACTGGCGTTGTTGGCTATTAGAAACATGCACATAATACACTCATGCTGTCATGGGCAGCACTTGATCACTGTCACTGCAGTGGTTGTGTTTACTAAAACTTTGTTGTAACTTCCAAGTACTCTATTTTTCACAATGTTACAATTCAGTTTTGTTGAAACTATCACTTTCTCTCTCTTTCACTTTTGCCTTCTTCATATTCTATAATACATTTGGATTTAACCTTATCAAATATAGGAAATAAATCTTTTACAAGCACTAAAATTGATTTGGTGTTAACCTAGACTTAACCTCTTTTAATGTTTTTAGATAAATCATAAATCACATCTAGTCCCATTCTCCAATGAGTACGAATGCTTTCCTGTGTTTTAATGTTTCTAATTTCAGTGGAATGACGTTTGATATGTTGTGCACAATTGCATGCTTCATAGTTTTACCTCTATTCAGGGAGGGGATTTATGTTTTAGTTTACGAGTTCAACTTTTACTTAAAATTTGAATGGACATGCACTAAATTGCAGATCATTGATACTGTGAGGAAGCATATACTGACCGGAGGACCAAAGCGTCTGCCTTTCACTGTTCCACCTCTTATGTTTTCTTCTTTAAAGGTTTGGCTGACCATTTTGATTAATCTGCTTCTTCTATTTTACCCTGTTTTACCTTGTTTGTTGATTGCATAAAGATGAATTGATAATGCTGGCGGTAATGACATAGAATGTTGGAGTTGAATGCAATATTCATGGGCATTATGCGATCATAATTGATTGGGATTATAGTTTCAGTAACATGCTGCTAAGGCTTTGATTTCAAGCTGGAAGCACGTGTAGATAGTTAATTTACTGTCCATTTTAAACTTCAATAAAGTAGGCAAATGGGTCAGTAAGTTGCAAATTTTCATTACAAAGACTTCATCTCTCTCTATTTCCAGCAGACAGCAGTTATATCTGTTGAACTGGTACAATGAGTCAGTATATTTAATTGACGCTGAAATGCTATGGCTATTTGATTGATGTTTATGGTCATGCTTTTTTGATGCTGTGGTTTCCCCGTGTCTGTGTCTACAACTTCCAAGTAAAATGAGATGACCACCATATAGTCAAAATATCATTTCTCATTATTTATATTTATTGTCTACAGTTGGTCAGGCAGTTGCAAGGTCAAGGTCAAGAAGAAAATCCTTTTGGAGATGATTCATCAACATCACCAAAGAAAATATTTCAGCTTTTAAATCAGGTAATTTTCTTATATAAGGAACATGTCTGTTTTTTTTAAATAAAAAAAATGTGATTTGCGCCCCTAGTTACATATAAATACTTAATTGTCTGTTTGTAATGAATTGACATACTCGTTAGAAGATCATGTGTAGTTGATTTCATTGGTTAACCTGTTTGATGATATATGTATCTTTTCTATCTCAGACCATTGAGACTCTATCAGGTGTCCTGACACCAGAGCTAGCATTGCAGTTGTGCTTGCAATGTGCTGAGGTACTGAATTATATTTAGTTCTTAGCACATCAAAATGTTTTTCAAACTAGACTTTCTGATTTGTTTTTTCTCCCATTAAGGCTGCAAATGACTGTGAGTTGGAACCGGTTGCATATGAGTTTTTTACGCAAGCTTATATTCTATATGAAGAAGAAATTTCTGTAAGTTTATCATATAACCCCTACTAATTCTCCCTACGACACACAAAATTGCCTTTCCTTTCATGGGTTAAGGATAATTTTGGAAGAGTAATGTTCATAATAAAGTTTATAGCTTAGCCGTGCTCAATTGGACATTTGTGTTGTACCAGGATTCCAGAGCCCAGGTCACAGCTATCCATTTAATAATAGGAACTCTTCAAAGGATGCATGTCTTTGGTGTTGAAAACAGGGATACTTTAACTCACAAGGCCACAGGGGTGATTATTGAATTCTTTTACTTCTGCAGCAATTAATTTATACTCCACTGTTCTCTATTATAAGCAAAATTTGACTTTTTAAGATAGTTAAATAACGGATGTATCTGGTCTATATGTAAATCAGATACACAAGTTATTCAATTAATCTAAAATGTAAAATTTTGTTTATAATAAGGAACGAGTGTATTTTATCATTTTTATATTAAATCTCTTTTTTGGTGCTTTTTCATCGGATAGTATTCAGCAAAGCTTTTAAAGAAGCCAGATCAATGCAGAGCTGTGTATGCGTGCTCACATTTGTTTTGGGTTGATGATCATGATAACATGAAAGATGGAGAGAGGTTTGTTTCTAATTTTATTAATATAATGTCGAGAAGATTTCAGACTTCTGAGCAATGCAAAGATTGTTTAGTGATTTTCCTAGTTTCTCTTTAGTTGAACATAAACAGTTGCAGAAAAATTTCAATTGTTTGCATGTCCAAATAATCCTATTGTCGTCCATACCATTTTCGGTAACAAACTAGAACTATGCAGTAAATAACTAGAGGTGATATGAATGATTTAATCCAACACAGCTATCCCGCCTGGAATTTAAGTAGTAAACATATTTTCTCAGCCACTTCAAAATCAGATCATAAGTTGGAAATGCAGGAAAAAGAAAGAAGAGATGTAGGTCTATATCGCAAAGTTTGAAAAGGAATATGGGAATTTATTTCTTAGTTTATGCTATTATGGTTTTTATTATGTTCTTTATATTAGTATTTTTGCACCAGAGTCTTGTTATGCCTTAAGCGGGCTTTAAGGATTGCAAATGCTGCACAACAAATGGCAAATGCTGCACGAGGTAGCACCGGATCAGTAATGCTTTTCATTGAGATTTTGAACAAGTAAGATTAACATTCATATTTCTATGCTAGGGTTGTTTTTGTTTGCTTCTCAACGGAATGATGATATGTGTGTTTTTGCAAGGTATCTTTACTTCTTTGAGAAGGGGAACCCACAAGTCACAGTTGCTGCTATCCAGGGCCTGATTGAGTTAATTATGAATGAAATGCAAAGTGACACCGCAACTCCAGATCCATCTGCTGATGCTTTCTTAGCCACTACTATGCGCTATATACAGTTTCAAAAACAAAAGGGTGGTACAGTTGGCGAGAAATATGAACCGATCAAGGTTTGACATGCAGATGATTGATACTGTTGCTTTTGTTATGACTCTCTTTGGAGCCAGTTGTTCCTGTGTTGATCTAGCAACTGTTCTGAATTGCCTGGTTTTAACCGCCAAACCACCTGTTAGTGTTCACGATATAATATGAGCTGACAGCAATGACCATGTTGGTCAGTTTGGATTTCAATTCATTCACTATGTACCTATTGAGATTGAGCCGATTTGAAGTTTACTAGATCCTTCTCCCCAAAATTGACATTCAGTACATTCAGTTTAGACAAGTTATTTGTAGTACAGTTACTAGATTTAAATTCTTCTAGTTGTGCACAAAGGTTTATATTACATGGATTTATGGATTTCTATTGTGTAGAGTTTACAGACAGATAATTATTTTTGTTTGTATTTTGTAACATAATTTTGGTACTTGGTAGGAGTGTCTGTCTTTGCACAGCTTGCATGAATATGGATAGGCAGGAATGAAATATTTTGGATGTTTTTTGAGATAACGATACCTTAGTATCTTGGAGGTTTTACTCGATCAATATATTGATAATCCCAAAGTTGAATTCTATAACAATTGAGGGGTGATAAAATGTTTCAGGATACTCTCTCCGTTTCACCCTTTTAGTTACACAATGACTGTCGTTTTAGACAAATATTTATTTATGAATATCGTTCACAATTGAAACTTTTCAATGTAAAAATAATTGTTTTTTTTAATTGTATCTTTTAATTATAATACTACTAAAACATTAAAAAAGTGTAAAGTCTTGTGATAATATTGTTGCATTTTTTAATTTGTGTGTACAAATTTTAAACGACAATTATTTTGTAACAGATAGAGTACATTTTAATTTTTTGTCGGATCATATTTCTCTAAGTGTGAGATGCCTCTATGTTAGTGTAAAATTTTAACTTTAGATGAATAGTTGAAAATATCACATAACTCTAGAGTCACATTGGTCTCCTCAAAATATGACCCTAATAACTCTTCTCTCTTTGCTTATTCTAAACAGTAAACACTACTAGTAGATCCATATACCCTAAGACTTTGTATCATAATCACACAAGCCAAGCCATGAGGTTTACAAGCCAAGCCACGAGGTTTACGATGTAATAAGGTTGCAATATTTTCTCCATCTCTAGCCTACCGAACATTTCTACGGTCTACCAACTGCGACAAATATAGGAATTGGAAAGTCACATTTAGCAATAGCGGAACATGATGGTTTGGTACGACGTTGGACTTTGCATCCGTGTCGACATCTTCTCCATGCGCCCTTAAGAAAATATCATATTCATCCTTCTGAACATGGAAAGCCCGTAAAATGACAAATATTGGGTATGATTCTCTATTATGCATTTTGTATGAACATTTATGGGTAGGTCTTTTTAAAATGTGCAAAGTTGTTATGCGATGTATAATGTGAATATTGTTCCACCAACTAAAATTCCTTCGATAATGGAATAGTCGTTATCTTTTTCTTCCACTCTGACCCTTCAACGTTGCATCTTGTTTGTATTTGTACCTCGTTCTACTTTTAGTGATTCCCGAGAGGTTCTTTTTCAGAGAACATTTTTTCTTATTATAGACCATAAATTTTTGGTGGGAGTTGTCAAAATTCTCCGTCAAAATGAAAGTAAGTGGAAACATTGAAGACTGATTCCCACATATGACGCCGATTGATTTGGAATGGACCTTTCCTGCTCATAATTGGTGTACATTGGGTTTTAATGGTGAATTTCTGTTGAGAATATAGAAACTTTGTGTTCTGGCCCAGTGGTGGAGAAAAGGAGTACTTGCAAATACTTTGGCATTCAAGTCAGTGACTGTAAAAAATGAATGATGTTTTTTTGTTAGAATAGTGCATACTTAAATATGGAGTCTTTGTTAGACTTTTATATTACTATTCTAGGAACCTAAAGGTTCTAGGTTTTAGATCTTTAGAACATTCTCTTGGATATAATTGTCTCACGGGATAAATATTTCCACAGCCTCATTCATATTGATATGATGGTCACCTTCACTTAGTGAAGCATTTGGGCCTTTAATTTTGTGGTTCGTTGTTAGATCTTCATGAAGTGGGCGTCAACATAGTTTAAGAAGAGGTTTTCTTATTTCACCCTATGTCCATTGAAATACCCTTTGTAATTTCGATTTTGTCCCTCTAAAATTGAAAATATATTTCCGGTACGCACCACACATGTCACATAACAGGCCAAATATGGTCTATGCCCTCTAATTGTAAAAAACCATACAGGAGATATATCTCTGATTTAGAATCGATAATATAACCTTGGTTAGTAGAGTGAGAAGATTGAGATTTTTTGCCACCTTGTCATTTCATATATAACCGGAAATATATTTCCGATATTATGGCAACTACATGAAGCTTAAAATAGTAGCTAGCATGGTCACCTTTTGATCACACCATTTCTTCTCCTTTCAATTAAACCTCTCAAAAACCCTTCCATTCTAAATCCATTTTTCCACTCTAAATCTTCATTTTTGTGGTTCATCATATCAAAAGGAGCTCAAGGAAGTGGAATTTAAGGTAAAATTTATTCTTTTCAATCCCCATTTCTTACATTATGCTATTTTTGAATTGGAAACAGGTCACGCTAAAACCGTGTGTATACTTCCGGTTTGTAGTTGAACAAAACCGAAGTTACATTTCTAGTTTCTGTCTGTGTTTATTTTCACAGCAGAACTGTTAATAACTTAGTGTTAATAAGCTTTATATTTTCTATTACATTAAGTATGGTGCATCCTGATAACATTCTCAAACCTAATGACTCTCAAGTTGTTTCACCACTCGTATCTCCTATTGTAACAAATATGGTAGATATTCGTGAGCATTTTGAAAATGGAGAAGAGTTTGAATTACGTGAAGACATGTTGCAGTGGATTCGCACGGAGGCTACGAAACTAGGATTCAGTGTTGTGATTGGAAAGTCTGATAATGGTACGGATAGAAGAAATGCATTTGTGACATTGACATGCGAAATAAATGGGAAATATATCCGTCGTATCCAAAAATTGAAACGCGACGACATCGATTCAAGAAAATATGAATGCCCATTTAGGTTGCATGGCTATCTTTTGGCAAATAACAAATGGAGAATTAATGTGATATGTGGTTTACACAACCATGATTTAAGTCAAAAGTTGGCCGGTCATCCAATTGCATGCCGACTCCTTCCGAATGAGAAGACATGTGTTTCTGACATGACTTTGAGCTTGTTACCGCCCAAAAACATATTTGCAACCTTGAAGCGCAAAAGACCCAAGAATACATCAAATGTCAAGCAAGTTTACAATAGGTGCTATCAATCCAAATTAGCAATTATGGGGGATCAAACCGAGATGCAACACCTCTTGAAACTTCTAGATGAAAACAATTATGTTTGTAGGCACCGACGAGGTGATGATGGGGTTACAGTAAGAGATATTTATTGGACTCATATTGATTCCATTAAATTGTTCAATATGTTTCCCACTGTGCTCATAATTGATTCAACGTATAAGACCAACAAGTACAGACTTCCATTGTTGGAAATTGTTGGTGTTACATCGACTAAGAAGACGTATTTTGTTGGTTTTGCATTTCTAGAGTGCGAAAAAGAGGACAAATTTGTATGGGCTTTGGAGGTTTGTTGGTCAATGTTGAAGGATCAAGAAGATATGCCGAAAGTCATTGTTATCAACCAAGATACAACACTAATGAATTCGTTTGCAACTGTATTTCCTAGTTCTTACGCCTTACTGTGTAGGTACCATATTACAAAAATGTGAGAAGCCGGGTTAAACACCCGGTGGGGACAAAAAAGATTGCAGGTGAAGATGGAAAACTGGTCAATACGGGCGTCATTGTGGAGAAAATTATGGATGCATGAAATGTTATAGTAAACACATCTACAAAAAAAAATATATGATGTTGTTGTTTTACAATTCAAAATTGTTTGTGTGAAATATCCCGATCTATTGAAATATGTCGAAAGCACAATACTTGATTAGGTAAAGCAGAAGTTTGTTTGTGCTTGGGCCGATGAGGTTATGCATCTCGAAAATATTACAACAAACCAAGTTGAGTTTGCTCATGCCTGTCTGAAGAATTGGCTGGGAAATAGCAAGGGTGATTTGATTACGGATTGGGATTCTGTGAACCAGATGATACTAAACCAGCATAGTGAGATACAAACAACATTTGGTCGTAGTACCATGGTGTTTGAACACAAGTTCAAAGACACCACCTTATATTCTCAGTTGGTCGGTAATATGTCTTAGGAAGCTCTGAATTATATTTTTCACGAAGCCAAACGAGCTTCTAATGTCAGTTCCGACAACTCAAAGTGTGGATGTTCAATTGTGAAAACATATGGTCTCCCTTGTGCTTGTGTCATATCTAAGAAGATGGAAGTTGATTGCCCGATACGTATGGACGAGGTCTCTTGTCATTGGAGGAGACTCAGTTTTGAAGATGACGGTAAAACGAAAGGTGATAAATCAAGTATTTCCATCTTGACTAAATGGGAAGCGATACAAGATTTTTGAAAGCCGATGACACCATCAAACTCCACATCAAAGAGAAATTGAGGAAGATTGCGTTCCCGAAGACCACATACTTGAAACCACATTTGAAAGCCGATGACGCCATCAAACTCCACATCTCAAATGGTAAAACTAAAGGGGCGCCTAAGAAGGTGAAACCGACACCGGGCGACAGTTTAACTACGAGGAGTTCATCGTATTTTGAACATGTTAACAAAGTTTTTCCCGATTCATCTACTCGGAAATCTCAGAAAAGTGCTTTCAAAGGTGCCCACCGACTTCACCAAAAATATCTTTCATCGATCACATGCCGGTTTTTATGCACAAGTACATTGAACGGATTGTCAATGTCGGGGGTGACGGTAACAGTGGTTTTCGAGCTGTTTCCGGTTTGCATCCTACTACTATAAATAACCTCATTTGTCATATTATTTCTTACCACAACACCAAAAACCAAAAATGAACATGAAAATAAATATCGAATAGCATGTTGGAGTTGTCCATTTTACCGATATCACACCATCGCGCGAATTTAAGTTCACCATGTACACCCCAATTGAAGAAGTATGTGTAATATTGAAAGAACTCATACCTTATGGACACAATCGAAAATTTGTGAAGATCGAGTACCGCTCACCATCTGTTGACAAAGATGGGAAGCTTGTTTCATCAACCGTGAGCAGAAGAGCAACGCTGATATGCGAGCTATGTGGAATACTTATACCAGTTTTGGGGAGAAAGTTCCGATCGAGTTACATGCGACTATTTCAAGATCGGTTGATAATATTATCATGATGTTGCAACGTCCACGTGGACGTTGATTTGTAATGTTTGATTTATGTTAAAATCCTTAATGTATTTCTTATATTTGTGTTATGATTTGTATTTTGAGTTTGTGATATTAGTGTTATTTAACGATGTTTTTCTAGTTTCTATATAACACAAAATCAGAGGTATATCTCTAGTTCAAAATCGAAAATACATTTGCGGTTTCAGTGTACAGTTTATCAGATTTTGATGCGCACTAGAAATATGTTTTCAATTTTAAAATACATTTTTAGAATTTCACGTGATACGCTAGAAAAATATGGGGGGAAATAAAAAATTCCCGTTTAAAACATTGGTGTAATGACTTTATTATGGTACTTGTTGCCTCATTTTAGATAATCCATTTTATTTTTATAAATGGTTCTTGTTATGGAAATAAATAACATGTTATAAAGATAAATCATTCAATGAATTATGTTTATTCTGCTATTTAAACTATAAAAAATGGAATAAAAATTTCAGGTTACTGATAGATTTGTGTTTAGTAACCCTAGATCTAACTTGCATTAAAAGACAATAAGATAAAAGCAACTTTTCTTCTTATTTCAAAAGAGGCAGCATACAAAGATTATATAGTAGGGTTTTACTCTTATAATGGGCTTGGGCCTCAATACAAACAGCAAAGTAAATAACTATATTAATAAAACAAGACTTGACTAAAAGAAACTCCCAATTTAAATAAAATCTTTCAACCAATTGGGTCTTTTCTTAATTCTATTGGGCTGTTTCCTAACATTACTCCCAGGCCCAATAGGAACCTTGTCCACAAGGTTCAAAGGTGAAGACAATTGTGGTTCACTTTGCTTGGTTGGGCTTCCACGATTCTGCAGCCCATTTGTAAAAGTGTGGGACAACTTGGTGGCTGGTGTAGACAAGGCCACGTGATGCTTGGGAGACCGCAGCTTGGGTAGATAAGGAGAAATCTTCAACTTGGCTTCTGATTGGCTCGTTTGGTAAAGCTTATCGCCTCGTGCAGTGTGTCCAGCTGTAATTGAAGAAGCGTGCTCTACCTTCCCAAGAAGAGTACCGTTGAGAGATGTAAGTGGGGACTTAATAAAAGACTTTTCTCCCAAGACTATAGCACTTACTTCACTCGGTGAATCTCTCTCACCAACACTTGAACACTCTTTCCTCTTCTCTGTTACCACCTGGTTCGCCTCACCGAAATCTTGCAAGAACACCTTATGACCACGCCGTTTCTTCTCCTTGACCCCTGTTAGCGATGCTTGTTGCGAAACCGATGAGGTAATCTCGTGACTGTTCTGCGAAACTGTGTTGTTTGTTATTGTGTTATTAGAAGCTAACTGTGTTTCATGTTGTAGATCTTGGTTACTCTCCTCAAAGACGACGAGATATGGGAATGGAAGCTGTTGGAGATCCTCAGACGGTTCCGTGCCATGGTACGCTTTCAACAAGGAGACGTGAACGATGGGGTGGATCCGCGAAGACGAAGGAAGGTCCAGTAAGTACGTTACAGTCCCTGTGCGTTTGATGATGCGAAACGGCCCAAAATATCTTTGAGATAACTTGTGAGATTCACGACGATGCACTGTGGTTTGTCTATACGGTCGAAGTTTCAGTAAGACTAAGTCGCCTTCCCCAAAGGTAACATTTTGTCTCTTTGAGTTTGCTTGTTTTTCCATTATAGCCCGAGTCTTCTTCAAATGGCCTTTTAACTCCGTTAAAATCTGTTGTTGTTGTTGCAGCGCGGCTTCTAAAGTTGTGTCTGAAACTGAGTGTAGCGCATAGTCCATGATGCTAGGCGGATCGCGACCGTACAGAGCCTTAAACGGGGTCATGTTGATCGCTGAGTGGAAGGATGTGTTAAACCAGTATTCGGCCAAATGAAGGAACTTATGCCAGGTGCGAGGGTGATCTCCCACAAAACAGCGTAAGTACGTTTCTAAAGATCTATTTACTACCTCTGTTTGTCCGTCGGTCTCTGGGTGATATGAGGTACTGTATTGCAGGGTCGTTCCGTGAGTCTTGAAGAACTCCTTCCAAAATTTGCTTAAGAACAGCGGGTCGCGGTCAGAAACTATCGTCTTTGGACTGCCATGGAGCCGAAAAATTTCAACTGTGAAGCGGTTTGCGAGATCTTTGGCGGAGAAGTGTGTTGGTAGCGGAATAAAATGAACGTATTTCGTCAGGCGATCACAAATCACCCAAATCGTAGTATGACCGCAAGAACTAGGTAAGTTTGTGATAAAGTCCATAGTGATTTCCTCCCATACTTGCTTTGGAATGGGTAACGGTTGAAGCAAACCCTTCTTTTTCTGAGTGTCGTATTTGTTATGCTGGCATGTTGAACATTGTTTAACTATTGTTTTGACATCAAGGTACACCCCTGGCCAACAAAAAGAAGCTCTCAACCTAGCCAATGTTGCCTTCACCCCTGAGTGTCCTGCTGTAGGTGTATGGTGGTACTCACGCACTATCTTTTGGCGCAAATCAGCTAGTGCAGGTATGAAAAGTCTATTTTTGTAATACAATAAACCCTGGCTGACTGTGTATTCTTTGTTGTTATGCTGTTGTGTTGCTAACTGAAGTAGATTCTGACCTACACTGTCATGTGTGTAAAATTGCTTCAAGGTATGGAGTAAATCAGGCAGCGGTGATGATAAGATGAGAAGTGTAGGATTGTCTGGCTCAAACTTTCGACTTAATGCATCTGCAACCAGATTCGACCTTCCAGGTTTGTAAGAGATCTCAAAATCAAATCCTTGTAATTTTGCTGTCCATCTTTCTTGTTCTGGTGTCTGTATGCGTTGGAGTAACATATCTCTTAAGCTTTTTTGATCTGTGTAAATGTGGAATCGTTGACCTAAAAGATACTGACGCCACTTCTTTACAGATTCTGTGATGGCGAACATTTCCCGAACATAGACAGAGGCAGCTTGCATGCGTGGACAAAGTTTCTTACTGAAGAAAGCAATTGGATGGCCTGCTTGGGATAAAACAGCACCAATGGCGACCCCGGAAGCATCTGTCTCTATTGTAAATTCTTTTGTAAAATTTGGTAGTGCTAAGACCGGCATGTCGGTCATTTTCTGTTTCAGCTCTGTAAAGGCCTGAGCAGCCTCTGTACTCCAAGTGAATTTAGTGGAACGTAACAAGTCGGTGAGTGGAGCGGCGAGAGAGGCGTAACTTTTTACAAAACGGCGATAAAACCCGGTGAGACCTAAAAAGCCGCGGAGTGTCGAGAGTGAACGTGGTGCTGGCCAATCGATAATGGCTTTAATTTTCTCTGAATCCGGTGCAACACCTCCGGCTGAAATGATATGTCCTAGGTACTCAATTTGAACTGCGGCAAAAACACACTTAGATAACTTCACATAAAATGCTTGCTTAGATAACAACTCAAAAACAACCTGCAAATGTGTTAAATGCTCTTCAAAATTAGCACTGTAGATTAAAATATCATCAAAAAAAACAAGAACAAATTTTCTTAAGTAAGGGCGAAGTAGGTCATTCATAGCTGATTGGAATGTAGATGGCCCATTAGTTAAACCAAAGGGCATTACAAGGAATTCGTAATGCCCATCAAAAGTCCGAAAAGCTGTTTTATACGTGTCTTTTGATGCAACTCGGATCTGATGGTATCCTGAACACAAATCTATCTTGGAAAAAATAGTAGCTGAACCAAGTTCATCCAATAGCTCATCAATAGTGGGAATGGGAAAACAATCCTTAATTGTCACAGCGTTCAAAGCTCTGTAATCGACGCAAAACCGCCATGTACCGTCTTTTTTTTTAACTAATAAAACTGGGGAAGAAAAGGGGCTAGTGCTAGGTCTGATAGTTCCTTCCTGCAACATTTCTTGTATCATTTTGGTCATGGTTTCTTTTTTTGAGTGAGGGTATCTATAGGGTTTCACATTGACAGGTGGTGTGTTTGGGAATAGATTTATATGGTGGTCATGGGGTCTTTGTGGGGGCAGGCCTTTAGGTTGTTGAAAAATAGCTTGAAATTTGGTCAAGAGTTTGGTGAGTTTGGTTGGTAAAGGAGGTTGGTCTTGGGGTATTGGTACAGCCGAATTATGGGGGTGTTTTGGAGGGATAATGGGTTCCATTAGTAACAAGTGAAAAGATGCAATTGAGTTTGTATGTATGAGTTGGCGGAGTTGGTGGAATGTGGTATTGATAGGTGTAGAGTCATGGTCGCCGGTGAGGGTTAAAGATGTATTTTGATGGTTGAAAGTGAGAGAAGGAACTGAAAAATCTGCTTGAATTGGGCCAAGTGTTCTCAGCCATGCCATTCCTAAAACAATGTCAGCCCCTTCAATTGGGAGTAGGTAGAATGGGAGGGTAAATGGTTTCTGTTGGAGAAATATTTCTACATTATTGCATAGTCCTTCACATTGTAGGTGAGATCCATTTCCTACCATCACTGAAAATTGATTGATATAGGTGGGCTGAAGGTTTAGGTGATGAGCAATTCTAGGCTGCATTATGTTATGAGTACTACCTGTGTCAACCATAACCATAACTGGTAATCCTTGAATTGATCCTTTGAATTTCAATGTTTGTGGGTGGTAATGTCCTGTTAGGGCTTGGGGAGATAGTTGGAAATAAGTGTCACTGAATTCTGGTTCTGGTGGTGTTTCCTCAATGCTGGACATTTCGGGTTCAGCCAATAACCCTTCCTCCTCAGCCAATAAAATAAAAAATCTGTTGGTAGAACATTTATGGCCGTGATAAATTTTTCATCACAATTAAAACAAAGTCCTTGGGCGCGTCTCTCTTGTAGTTGGGCTTGGGTAAGTTTACGAATGGGCAATTTGGGCTGCTGTAGGATAGGAGTTTTCGGAGTGGATGAGGTGGGCTGGGCTGTGAGTGTTTGAGGTTTGAAATTCTGTGTGTGTGGGGGTGTAGGAGTGGATTTCTGGAAATTTGGTGAAAATGGTTTGGGAAATTTCTGTTTGGCATCCTTGAGTTTGGACTCAATTAATTTCGCAAGCCCAATAGCTTGTGAAATAGAGGTAGGTTTGTGTATAGCCAATTCATTTTGAATGTCCACCTGTAGGCCCGATATGAAACAATTTAGAATGGCTACTGCTGGCAGTCCCACCACTTGATTTCCTAACAGCTCAAATTTCGTTTGATACTCCATAACAGAACCAGTTTGCTTTAATTTAAATAATTCCGCTTGATGGTTTTCAAATGTAGAGGGTCCAAAACGTAATTCTAAAGCCCTTGTGAATGAAACCCAATCAGTTAATAAACGGTTTTGATGCATCCACTTAAACCAACCTAATGCATCACCTTTCATATAGAATGAAATTAGAGACAAACGGTTTTCCGGTGGCATATTATAGAAACTAAAAAACTGATCAGCTTGAAATAACCACTCTAATGGGTTGGAACCATCAAACAAGGGTAATTCTAATTTGGGGGATCTTAAAGGGGGTAATGGGGGTATATGGGTCAGCTGAGTGTATGGGACGTTTTGGGCTAGGGGAACAAAAGCAGATTGGGGTGTAAAGGGAGTGTAATTCGTAAAGGGGGGTGGTACAGCGCTGAATGGGGGTGGTATGGATAATGTGGGCTGAATGGTGGTAAATGTATGGGTCATAGGGGGTCTGAATGTGGAATGGGGTGTTGTAAGAATTTGTGGTGTGGGTGAGTGGGTGGGTGTGAGCATATGGGTGGAAGGGTGAGAACCAAAGGAAAGGGAAGAAGGTTGGATACCTGAGTTGCTGCCACCAGAGTTAGCAGCTGCTGTAACACTAGGTTGTTTGTCTTGTTGCAAAGAAATTTTCTGCAGAACCTCCATAACAGCTTTGTATCGTGATTCCTCCACACTTTTGTCATTCTCTAACCTTGTATGAATCTCACCTACTTGTTTTGCAATATCATCATGAACTTGAGCAAACCTCACATCTAGTTGTTCTTGTGTTTCAGCCATGGCTTGGTTTAAATGAAAGGTTGACATTTGTAAAGCTTCTTCTACAATTTCTTTAGAAGAAGGGTTAGGAGGTTTTGGGGGAGCCATGGGAGGGATTGAGAAAGAGCAATGGAAGCACCAATGATAGATTTGTGTTTAGTAACCCTAGATCTAACTTGCATTAAAAGACAATAAGATAAAAGCAACTTTTCTTCTTATTTCAAAAGAGGCAGCATACAAAGATTATATAGTAGGGTTTTACTCTTATAATGGGCTTGGGCCTCAATACAAACAGCAAAGTAAATAACTATATTAATAAAACAAGACTTGACTAAAAAAAACTCCCAATTTAAATAAAATCTTTCAACCAATTGGGTCTTTTCTTAATTCTATTGGGCTGTTTCCTAACAGTTACCCTAAAGATCATGTTGATATTAACATCGTTCATAGAAGCTAAATTGATATTAAATTTGATAATACAAGGACACATTTTAGATACTTAATGAGTTTATATTTAAGATAGCAATGTCATTCATACAAGGGCCGAAATGATAGTATATGAAATCATTTGATAAACTTTATATTTAAGATACTTTATCTTCTATCTCGCAACGTGTGATTAGAGTAATGGATCTATGAACCTAAACTCTAAACACACCTAGCAAAATACAATAGTTGATTAAAGAATTCAAACAAACAAATTATACTAGCAGATATTTTAACATTCTCAGCTGACTTTCAAATATTCTACTTAATACATCAACCTAGCCATCAATTCTTCGTTACTTCCACACCTCTTCAATTTCATTATTCTTAAAAAGTACTACCTCTGTTCCTTTTTATAAGAGACAATTCACTTTTTAGGTTCATTGAATAATCAATGTATCTAGTCTATAAACAAACCAAATACATTGGTTATTAAATAAACCTAAAAAGTGACTTGTCTTTTATAAAAAAGAACGGAGGTAGTATATTACTTCAACTTCATTGATCCTTAATAAAAAGATGCTCGCTCCCACAACCGTGGAAAGTCTATAATATTTCTAGTATTCGAGGATGCATCTTCGAATGCACCAATTTTCATCATTTTTCAGAACAAATTGAAGAGACGTCTCTTTTACGTTAAAATTTAACCTGAAGATGCATTTTTGTATGTATTAAAAGTGCGTTTGAATGTGCATCTCCGTAAACACTATTTATTAAAAAAAAACGTGTTGGTGGTCTGAAAATGTATCTCTGAACGCTTTTTATACATATCCCGCACCAGAACTATTCCATCTTCCTCATTTTTTTTAAAAGTTCTCAAAGAAACAAATTTGAGTTCTCCTTCTCCCAACCATTTTGAAACATCTCTTCATTGCATTGAAGTATAGGGGGCTCTTTCTCCTCCTATCCATCATCTCATAACATCGAAATATCTCCTTCTCATCAATCAATTCCAATTTCATTTTAGTAAAATTTTCAAAAAATTATTTTCTTTTTGTGTTTTTATTTTTAAGTTAGTTTTTTAGGATACATTAGATGTTTTATGCATTTTAGGTATTAGTGTAAACGAACTTGGTAGGTTAGAACAACATGCAATGAGTTATTTGAAACTATTAAAGACAAAAAATGAATTGCTGCCATAGGAGACCATCAAAAGTTTGTCTGGAGATGCATCTCCGAATTTGCTGTGAACTCGTTGGAGATGCATCTCCGGATTATACTCGGGCAAAATATGAAATATTTTTGTGGGATTTGTGAATTTCTCCGGACATGTTGTTTATATCGATCTCTATTTATACCGCATGTGCAATGAATGACAATAACGAACGTTAGATTAGGTTGGACGTGTGTCCTAAACTGCGTTGATACAACGTGAGAGGGTCGTTGTCAGGACCATGTGGTCAGAGTTACTGATAACTCGTTTGATGTTGCATATATTTCGGCAGCCCCGATCGTTTGGTTCTCGTAGCCAACTCTCTTAGGAATCTCAGACATATGATGCAATAGAACCTGGGGATCCCGATGCCAGTGGCGGAGCCAGGAATTTTAGGCAGCCTGGGGAAAAACTTTACACCATTGATTATTCATCTGTTTTAATTTTTACACCCTATTTTTACTAATTTTGCCCCTGGTTTTGTCTACAAATCAGCTATAAAATTAGGGGAAGTACAAAGAAAATAGGGGTTGAGCACGGGCGCGTGCCCGGGCTCACTGGGCCTTGGAACCGTCCCTGCCTGATGCCCCTATTGATCTTGAATCTCCTAAAGCCCAAGAAGAAGCAACCGATCAGGATGTCTCATTAGAGAGTTATCCAGGAGGGCCATATGATACCTCCTTACTTTATAATTATACAGATCACGCTGCTAGGCATGTCTGGAATGACAAGGTATATATATATAGCAATACATTTACATATGTTTCAACTAATTAAATTCATAGTGATGCTTATATTTTCCTTTTACAAGAGCGTGACTGTTTGAAATTGATTAACCACGACAGGAAGATATTGGTGTTACCACAACCAACTGATCGTTGGTTCGACGATGTTATCTGCTATTCTGGTCTTGCTGGTTTATGTTCATCAACATACGTGACCATAAACTACGGTATGCAGGCGAAATTTACAAAGAGGTGGCACTCAAAGACATCTTCTTTCCACCTACAATAGGCGAGATGACCATCACTTTGGATGACGTCCCATGCCTTCTGCATCTTCCCATTGGGGGATATTATTGGACCACAGGAGGATCGGGCGAGAGGAAAAGGTTGATCTCATGGTCACCTTGTTAGAGGCTGGTAGAGCGCTGGAGGAGGAAACTCGCACTAGAGGTGCCAGTGCATGGTTTAACTTTTTGGAAAAGCTTTATAATAATCATGTGAATGGAGCTACGGATGCCGATGGTGATGGTGCACATTTGGAGTACCATCGGAATTGTGCATTGAGGTGTTACCTCTTGTTCTTGGTTGGCACGTCCATGCTTGTGGACAAAAGTGCAACATATATCGATGTGGTTTACCTTAAGTACTTTAAAAATCTGAGTGTGATTCAATAGTACAATACAACTGAGGGGTCGTCTGTTTGGTTTATCTGTACTTGAAACTGGGTGGGAGTTGTCTTTAGAAGACAAAGCAGATGACAGGGTGACGCACGCTGCTTACGATAATTTCTTGTTTATAATATTTTCATTATTCATTTGTTACACTTGTTATTAAGATTGTATTTGAACCATTTTCAAAGATGGATCATCTCCCATTTCCCTCTCATCACCGGGTTTGAAGTTGCGCTAACTACATAGAGGACTGGCCTCATGCAACTACTTTTGTTCCATACATGGGGATAATGCGGTCGAGCCATTCAAAGTCTCTCATGACTGTATGGTACCAGATGATGATTGCTTTTACCCATATGAGGGTCACCTCTTACGTATCCATATCTTCCTGAGTGAGTGATACGTCAGTTTGGCTATTTGCAGATTATTCTGAGACCTTCTCATGAGTCTGCTTCTCCCACCGTCCCCTGTAGAGACCTATAGGCGATATTGGATGATTTTGAGAGTCACAAAGTACTAGAGGAGTATCATCAAGAGCTAACTCATGTAAACTGGGTTTGTGTTGGGGGCGACTTGTCATGGTTTTAAAGAGTGTCACTCCCTATCATGACATTAGACGCTCCTGGAGAACCACCTAGGCCAGCTAACCAGAAGGTACTTGAGGTTCGGGATGAGCAGACAAAGAGCGTGATAACTGTATGTCAGCGTGTTGCGGAGATGGGTAGAGAAACCATAGAGACAAGACTTTTTGAGAGTGGTTCTTCCCAGTTGGCGCTTGCGGAGACCATGGTTGCATAGTTACAGAATGTTATCTAGTACAAGCGAAGGTTAGACATACTCAGTAGTTTATATTGGAATGTATTATTATTATTTTTTTGGTATTTTTGAATGTTTTTTCAGATATATGAATCATATATATATATATTTTTTTAATTTATGAATGAAATTTGACTCTCATTTAACTTCAATATAATTAAATTTTACTTTGATTTTATGAAAATATAATTTAGTATAAGTTGGCCTTCCAAAAATTAAATGTTTAGACAATAGTACTTCTTTGAAATGATTTAGAGAGAATTTCAAAGATGCATCTTCGAAATAATTTTCCCTTTATATTTAACACGCTTTCAAAAACTTTCAAAAGATATTTCGGAAATGCATCTTCGAATACACCAAATATCATATAGAGATCCATCTCCAAGATATCATTTTGTTGAAAATATGGTGAAACTCTAAATAGCACATTTTAGTTATGACTTGAATTTTCAAAGGTGTTGTAGGCTTATATAAGGGTTTAATAAACAATCCCCTAATAAAAATGCAATTTCCTTCATTCTACGACAAAAGACAACTATAAAAAAGTTTGTCTGAGTTCTTCATTAAGTTGGATTTCATACAAGACATCTCTAATACCAACACTCAACATTCTATTATTCCTAATGTCATCCATTGACCATTGAGCTTGGAGATGAACTATATTACTTAGTATTTTCTCCGAACATCGTAAAGTGGGAGCCACCTTCATCATTTTAACTTAACAATTTAAACTTAAAGAAATTGAGAGACGTATTAAAATTAAAAGATCAAGTTGATTGGTGGTCATTAATGTTTGTTTTGACCAAAAACTTGAAACTAATATTTAAATCATTTTACATGATGAAAGATTACACTATTTCCTAAGTAAATCTTGATAGTACTAGTTTTTTAGGGTCTCGATGTACAAAGGAAAATTTATTATTGACCTTAACAAAACTATCAAATTCAATTTAACCATGATGGTCATTGAGGTAAGTTCAAACTTAGAACCAGCTTGAGTTAAAGAAATTTATTTCAATCTTAGGAATCCTATATCTTTTCCCCCCAACTGTCAGTACAGTTTAATAAGAAAAATCTCCATGTAGCTATTAAAAACTGAGTTCAAGTTTGTGATCAAACTATCAGTTGTACTACAATTTTAACTATGCAAGGAAACAAGGGACCTATAAACTTGAGGACACAAAACTTTGTATAGTAAATTAAATTAGTAATGCAAAGTAACAAAAGATGATTATCCTAACTGGTATATTCCAGTTTAATACTACATACAGATAGATAGGAACAAAAAAGAGGGGAAGCATGAAATGCAAATTTGACTATTAGAGTTAACAATAATAATTCAAAGAAAGCAAAGCATTAAAACCACCTTATGCTTCAAGGAGATCTAGAGTATTTGTCTGAAAGAACACCCACACAGACTCTCCAACTTCTTTAATAGCAAAGAAATTATGAAAAGAAAGAAGGGGAGGGGAATACAGGGAGAACAAAGGGCAATCGAATGTTTAAACCTAGTGAATTACAATATTGAACAGGCCTTTTGTGCTTTACCCTTCTTTTTCTTCTGTTTTGGTGGTTGAAGAACAACTCTTATGGCTGCGTCAAACACTGCCTTCACGTTCTGTAATAAATACCAAAAACAAACTTAAACTACATATTAAATTATCCATTTTGAAATAGATTAGAAGAGGAAGAAGATAATCAGAAAACTGTGTACCTCCTGTGTTTTTGAACTGCATTCAATGTAAGCTGGTGCATTAATCAGCTTCCTCAGCTCTTCTCCCTTTAATATATGACGCAAATGTTATATTTTGTTTAATATAAACAAATAGACAAGATTTCAGAGCACCAGAAGAAATAATCACCTGAGCTGTGGTAATAGGAACCGCACCAGGATGGTCTATGCAGAACTGCTTATCATCCCGAAGGTCTATCTCAATACAAATGACAAAATAATAAGAAACCAATTCTTATATCGAGAAATCGGTCTACCAGGAAACTAGCACAACCATTTGTGTAACTAGAAGCTAACACAACTCACTGGGAGACTATTTGAAAATATATATGTAAATTTGAAAACAGGGTAACCCTAACTGCATATACAACTTTTCTGAATAAAAATAAAACAAACCAGAAAAGCAGAAACATCAAAACAGTGACCACAACTGAAGTATCAGACACCACTGGAAAAACAATAGAGATTAAAAATTACAGAAAAAACAGAATAAAATGCACCGGAAATCCCACCCTCTCCCATAGCAAACACACTGAACTGGTTCAGTAGTTAACCAGTTCAACAAATGGAAACTCCCAAAGATATTTAAAACATCAGTATTTGTTGATCATGAAATGCATGGGGCTACATGATTTCATCGAAACAAAAGCCATGACTAATACCATATACTATAAATATAGAGAAAACAGCATCAACATATCAATAACACATTATGCAGCAACAAACATACCAAGCTTTGTTCCAACCAGAATTATGGGGACACCAGGTGCATAATGCTTCAACTCTGGAATCCACTGAAAATGAAACAAACACATGCAACATATTAGCAAGTTTTCATAAACTAAACATTCGACTGACATATTAACACAATCATTGTTCACCACAGATAAACAGAAACACATTAGAAAAAACACAACAGACACCATATCAAAATAGGAAGAAGCAAGCACCTTTTTGGAGACATTTTCATAACTAGCCTTGCTTATGAGAGAGAAAGCCAATATGAAAACATCGGCACCACGGTAACTCAAAGGTCTTAATCTGTTATAATCCTCTTGTCCTGTTCCACAAATTAACACAATAAATCCAAAAAGAATTCCATGAACAAACTCAGATTAACAAAAAGAACCCCCGGAAATACAAAATCAAATTCCAAAACATTACCAGCAGTATCCCACAAACCCAGATTAACAATGCTCCCATTAACAACCACATTCGCACTGAAATTGTCAAAAACTGTCGGCACATAATCCTGTTTCCAACCAAAAAAAATCAAATCCACAACCCAAAAAATCCACACATCAATATCATCATCAAAAACAAACTCAACATAAACTCAGAACCAAAATCTCACATTTTACCCATTTCAATTTTCAACCTATAAATTAACATCAAATGCACCATTTCAAATCATAATTTACATGCACATTCACCATACAAAGCATTTCCCATAAAAAAATCTCAAATTTACATGAATTTAAACATAACCCAAACACCCAAAAATCAAAATTTTCAATTTAAATCAACAAGAACTTAAATACAATGACCCAAAAATAAAAATTAAAAATTGAAGAGAAAAAAGAAAGAAAGAACAAACCGTGGGGAAAGTATTGCTGGTGTATGAAATAAGCAAACAAGTTTTGCCGACAGCTCCATCACCAACAGTAACACATTTAATAAACCTAGAAGCGCTCATTTTTCTCGAAAAGGAAAACCCAAAAAAAGCCTCAGATCTTCACCTGAGGACCCTCTCCTCCACTTGCTTCTGTTTCAAGTACACATCTATAAACAAAACCACAACAATTAAAAGCATCCACAGCAACAATGAATCAAAAAAAGAAACAAAAAAATGCTAACCCTAATATCTCGAAAGAAAATGCAAATTGGGGAAGAAAAAAAACCCTAACCCTTTGGGTAACGGAACGGAGATTGAGAGAAGAAAGAGAGAAAGAAAGAACCTTTTTGGTCCCGCGAGATTTTGCCGTTCGATCGTTCGTTCATACAAACTTCCAAAAAATTCGTAGCTCCTGTGATTATTTACTATACTTTTTTTTTTATATTTTGTTTTATTTTCAGAAATTTGAAATGTGTAATGTTTTTATTCATTTCACGATTTTCTCGCATTGAAATTCGGATCCGAAATTAATTTGTGGTCACGGACATTTTCTTGTTTGTTTTTTCTCTTTCTTTTTGTAATGGTAACACTTGTTAATTGGTGAAAAGAAAAGGGAGAGAATCTAATAAAAGGAGTAAGGAATTGATTGTTTCTATTTGTTTGGACATTATGATGATAATTTTTAAAATAAGGAATGTGGATGTTAAATAATATTTAATTTTATAGTGTAACTTTGTTATACTTTTATTTTAAAATTTAATTAGTGTATAATATGTTTTTTCTATGTATTTAATAAAATATAAAAAATTATTTTTAAGTGGATTTAGTCCTTAGTAGTTTACTTGAAATTAATTTTTCATTGTAGTTTAGTGTAGTTTTATTGAACTATTTGTTTGTGCCGCTCACAAAGCCCAATATAAAATGACCGAGGCAAAGCGAAGAAAACGAATGTAAAGAATATGTGTTTCTCTATCTTCGCCTGAAGCAAACAACTTTGTTCAATGATACATCATTAATCGTCCAGATCAAGCAAACGAATGTTCACACAACATGATATTCTTTGCATGTAATTTTAAACGCTCTTATTATATAAGAAAGAACATGTGTTATTCTCATGTATTCAAATTTATTCTTACTCTCACATTACTTCTTATTCTATAATTAATTTGAGCGTTAGAGTGTTAACCTTAAATAATTCTCTTACCATTGTAAAAAAAGGTGCACCACTATATTAAAATCTCATTTTATATTAAAATCTCATTTCAATGTTCATCAAACAATTCCAATTTCATTAAAAATTACATAATAATAAAATTAATTTTTATACTTTATTGATGCAGTCTATTTAAAAAGAAGATACTTCTTCTATTTTAAATTATATGACATTTTTAGCATTTTACACCATTTAAGGAATGTAATTAATTTATAAAATTATTTTTTATTATTAAGTTTTAGAAAAAGTAAAAAAAAGAAAAAGAATTAGTATAAAAACAAATTCATTTTTTACAAATATATTATAATTTAAAATGGAGAGAATATGTTAAAGTGGATTGCTTTTTTTTTTTTTCTTTCATATTGTGAATATTTCTTTAAAAGAAATTAAAAATAGTGTTTCAATTTTTATGGTAAAAATAAGATTATGTTGAACTTGTTCATCAAAGTTAAAGACACTTACAATAGTTCCCCAATAATGTGAGTGCATCTATCTATTTTATGGTAAGACATGCCCTGCATGTTGTGGCACTGGCCACAAATACAGATTTAAGGCAAACATCATTGATTAATTAAGGATGTAGGAAGATTAAGAAATGTCAACCAACCAACTTTGTCTTTACCATTATATCACATTGATTGATTTAAAACTTTCTTACAAATTTTCAGAATTTTGTTATAAGGACTTCAAATATAACATTTTATCTAATGACAATTATAAGCAAAAATAGATTAAAAAATAGATATGTTTTGATCAAATACATCTGTTTTCTTTAACTCATTTTTACCATAACTAAGCATAAAGCAAATATATAATTAGTAGAATGAAGAATGATCAATTGCATGCTAGACTAGTCAATTGCATGCTAAAATTTCTTTTTAGTATATAATGATAGTTAGATTATATAAATTCATCTAAAGTGACCGAACGAGAAGTGATACAAGAAATATTTTTGAAAGCCAATGATAATATGAAATTCCACATTAAAGAGAAATTAAGGAAGATTTCATATCCGGAGACCACAAATTTGAAACCATCTCTCAACTGATAAAAACAAAAGGAGCACTTAAGAAGGTGAAACCTACACCGAGTGACAATTCAATAATGTGGAGTCCTTCATATTTTGAACACGTTGACAAACTTTTTCACGATTCACCAACTTTAAAATCTCATAAAAGTGTTTTCAAAGGAGCTCGCATAAGCAAACCACCTCCTACACCGTCTCCACAAAAATCCTATTCATTGAGGAGATGCGAGTTTTTATGCACAAATACATTGAATGGATTGTCATTGTCAAAGGTGACGGTAACTGCGGTGTTTCAGTTGTGTCTGCTTTGATCTGTAAAGGAGAAGAAGACTACTCACTTGTCTGTCATACTTTTATCCAAGCGTTGAGGGCAATAAAGAATCATACACATGACTATACGAGAATAAAGGAAGTTTTGAAACAATGTATCACTCTCTTGTTTCGTGCATTAGTGGACATGCACCGAAGGATAAATGAATGAGCTTCCCTGAAATAAGTCATCTCATAGAAACTGCGTATGGTAGAGTATATATTGATCTTACCAGATATGGTTTTTCGACAACTTTTTCCCACTGTACACTACACCACCTCCAAATCCAAATGATTGTATTATTTATGTTGGTAGGTTTCAAATATGCAGCATTTTGTTCAAGTTTATTTGAAACTGAAATGCCCTATACCACTTACATCACTGGAGTAGATAAGTCATTCAAGAACCAAAGTCGAGACTTGGTCGGACCAGTTCCTTGAAAGGATGCAAGAGTTCACCAAATTGAGCAAGATCGAAAGAGAAACAAATAAACAAAAGTCAAATGGGGTAGCACCAATAGTTGTAGATTTGGTCGGCGACAAGTCTTTTGGTTCATTTAGTATTCATTTATCAAATTATTGTATGTGACATTGTATTAACGTGTTATGAACTCTAATATATACATTTTGAAGTTTGTCAAAAAAATTATGCATTCATTACATGTTCTGTTTCTATTCTGTTCTGCCAGGAAAGGTTCTAGAAATACATTTGTGAAATAAAGGGTGGTTCTGGAGATACATTTATGGAATGTGTCCTGGTTAAGGGTGTTAATACCCTGAGGTTCGATAAAAAACAGTGTTGATTATGTTTAAGTTTGATAGAGCTAGTGTTTTAGCCTAATTGGTGGTGTTATTATGTTTGCAAGAAGTGGTCTTGGCCTTAATCAGTGGTGTTAAATTTGGTTTTGGAGGTTCGGATAGAAGATTGCATTTTTTGAAGCATCATGCATCATATGTTTCAGAGTTAGGTTAGGACTTCGGTCTAGTGTTAGGAATTCGGTCAAGTGTTTTAGGACTTCGTTCTGGTGTTTTAGGATTTCAGTAAAACAACTTGAATCTGGTGATGGTACCATCAACATGGGAGTAGAGGAGATTGGAATTGCATATTTATTCTTATTTTATTTTGTAATAATAAATCTGATATTGTAACATCGGGGTTGATATTGTTTTGTTATGTTTTATACCTTGTCTTAGACTAAATAATCATACCTTATTGTTATGTTTTTCTTGTAATTTGGTTTAACTCATTCTTACAAAACCAAATTATAAGGTGATGTGTGTGACTCTGTATAAACCCTTTCAATGCTCTATCTCCAACAAATGTGAGACTTGGAATATTTTCGATACACCCCATACGAAATTGAAATCTTTTCAATACACCCCTCAGGCCCATCACTCTTTGAGACTTGGTGTGTGGATATAATTGGTGAGCGGTCTATAGTTTGATCGATAGACTCTGATATCATTTTAGAATTTGGCTTAACTAAACCATATAAAACCAACTTGTAAGATGAGGGGTGTCACTCTATATAAACTCTTTCAATGCTCTATCTCCAACCAATGTGAGACTTCGAATCTTTCCAAAAGTTTTGAAATTCAATTTCTTAGTAAAAAGTTGGTATTATATTGGTGTAACACCCTTGTCTTATATTCTTATACTCTGCAATATTTTTATAAAGAAGACTTAATTGCAACTTTGATCTCCTTATTTTTCCTTTTTTGAGTTTTAATCCTCCTATTTTAAAATCTGGAATTTCGGTCCCTTTTTAAAGTTTTTTTTTAGATTTTAATCCCCCGCCTTATTTAAGTGTCATTTTACATGATAGGACATGAATTGATGATGTAGAGTGACTTTAGTGAAAAAAAAAACAATTTTTACATCATTCATAATTATTTTTTATTCTTATCATTTTTTTATTTCATATTTGTTTATGTTAATGTTTTTTTATACAATTTATTCATTTATTTTTAAAAGGAAATGTTAAAAAAATTGACATTCATGTACGAAGATTTCTCAGCTTCTATTGTTCTTCATACAGATTGTAATCGTTTAAAAATAAACTCTTCCAAAATTCAATATCACTCTACTAATTAATTTTAAAATCGCAACACATAATCAACAATCACTTCTCTTTCAAAACCCATTATATCTTCTTACCTCCATTCCATGCCCATTTTCATACCTCCAATCCGTACCCAGAAAACTCCAATAAACATTGAAATTAACATTCTCTTCTTGTTGAGACTTGAAAGAATAATTTTTGAGAGTTTGTGTTGTTCCTTAGAGAGTGTTAGGGATTTCAATTTTTCCTTAAGACCTTGATGTGGTGGTTGCTGTTTTTTATTTTCATTGCTATTTGAGTTAGATCGAGTTGAAATTGTCATTGTAAGGCTTGTTGTTGCAATTTGTTTATCAATTTCTAAGAGCTTAGTTGGTGTTGAATGAAATTAAGTTGAGATTTAGCCATTTAGGTAATGAAATAGATTAAGAAATAACAAAAGTGTTTGGGAAGGATAAAAAGAAAATGAATTCATTGTACTCGTCGCACATGTTATCCACTAGACTTATTTTGGTCTCTTAACTTAAAAAAAGTTCATATTGATTCTTAATTCTTCGAAACGTATCTTATTAATTCTTTTCATCTAATTAGTGACGAAAAATCAAAATTTGATTGCTAAATTCGTCGTTAATTAGACGAAAATGACTAACATAGTATGGTTTGAAAAGTTAAAGGACCAATGCGAATCTTTTTAAAGTTAGGGATCAAAATGAACCCTTAATTTTACCGGTTTAAAAATACAACTCAATTCTCATCTTTTTAATATAATTTAGTTGAGCTTCAAAGTAAATGCAACTTCCAACAAACTTTCTGCCTTTGCTTTCTCCGAGCTTCTTTAAGGATAAACGACGACGACAAGGCATTATTTTGGAAAGAACAAGAAAATCTGAAACAACCCATTAAGGAAAATTCAGTCAATAAATAGAGCAATCTTCAATTTTAAAAGAGTTTATTTTGTTAGTTAAGTGATTTCTTTTGGACGTAAAGGTGTGTATTCAAGGGGATGAACATGAATGAAAATAGATTAATATTAGAATAAAAAAAAATATTTATTCTAATTTTTTTAAATCATGATAATTTAATTTAATTTTTTTAAAAATAAATATAATAATTACTATTATTATTAAAATAAAAAATAATCACAAATGAGGTGGAATATCAATTATGTCACATAACATATGTCACCTCATCAATTTAATTTTCATGTCATACAAAATGACACTTAATTAGGGTGGGGGACTCGAATTAAAGAAAAACACTTAAAAAAAAATTAAAATTCTAGATTTTAAAATATGGAAATCAAAACAAAAAAAGAAAAAAAGAAACCAAAGTTGTAATTAAGCCTATAAAAAAAGAAAATTTTATTGTAAATTTAGAGTGCAATAGAAGCAAACTCCAAAAACATGGAACAAAAGAATAGACCAACTTTTCTTTCAATAAGACTTGAAAAGGTGCACTGTTGAGTATGACAGGCTGAGTATGATATGTATGTGAAGGACAACGAAGACATTCATATGTTGATCATATGTCTATATGTAGATGATGTAACTGAAACATTGAAATTGAAATTTTGAAGGGAAAAATGAAAGTTGAGTTTAAAATGATAATGGTGTAACTCAAACATTGAAATTGAAATTTTGAAGGGATAAATGAAGGTTGAGTTTAAAATGAAAAAACCTAAAAAAATTCACCTATTTTATTGGAATCTAATTTCTTAAAATATTAAGAGGTTTAATCTTCTATCAAGTTGTAACACCCCATAAATTTCTTTATTTAATTTAATTAATTTTTTTAATTAAATATTAGAATTTATTGAATTATTTGAGAAATATGGATTGATGAGGCTAATGAGCCAGTGTCGCAAGTAGCACTTGGGGGGGGGGGAGTGTGTCAGTTGCAAAGCCTTTTACTAAACTAAGGTTATATTTTTCATAAAATAGAAAAGAGGAAATTTTGTGAAAAGAGAACCAAAAAGGAGAAGAGAAGATTGAACGTGAAATTGGGAGAACAGCAAGTGCGAAGAGCAAGAGCATCCAAGAATTCGACATCGAGGTAAGGGGGGATTCTTCTCATTAACCTCTATTATGGGTATTATGAATAATTCGATTGAATTCGTATGTTAGGATTCTGAATAGGATTATATGTCGGTGTTTGGGGTTTTGGGGTTTGTAGAACTTTGGGTTCAATTTATGATGTGTGATGCAATTGAGTTGTTGTGAATGATGTTTGATGTTGGTTACTGATGTTAATACCTGTTAGAAGTATGTATAAATGTGCATTTTCGTGCTGTGATGAGATTTTGGACGTTTTGGAATGATTGGGTTCGCACTTGGGATGAAAACAGTGCTGCAGAAAAGTGATTTTTCTGCTATATCAGTAACGTAACCGGTTACATGAGGGAGGTAATCGATTACATGGTCTCAAATAGGCGAAGAACTGCATTTCGCGATGATGTAACCGGTTACATCATTTAGGTAACCGGTTACCACTGGGCGAAATTGAAAAATAAAAGTTACTGTCAGTGATGTAACCGGTTACATCATTTAGGTAACCGGTTACCACTGAAGCTTTTTGGAAAAATATTTATTTTAAAAATCCGTAACTTCTAAACCGTTAATCCTTTTTGTACGCTGTTTCGAGGACCTGGTAGATGAATTAATTCCCTATTTTATGGTGTATATTAGGGGATTATAATTTAAAAAATCATTTTGTTGGTTTTGTGAATTGGTATTTGATAGTAGATTGAGTAATGGTACGAACATGCTATGCAGTGTTTAGCTAGTATGATTGCTGAGATGATAATATATTGTTGTGATTAAATGTATTATGTTGTGGTGAATATCTAATGGTTGTGATATTATTATGCTTGTATGTTGTGAAATAATGATTATGAATTGTTGGTGGATGTTGATGATGAGCATGTCGTGGTTGATGCATGCATTTCATAATCATGTTGTGGGCTGTATCCTTTATGGTGGTGGGACAGTGGTAGTTAATTCCCATTGTGTGGAATTAGTGAGAGAAGTAACCGAACTTTATGGTGGTGGATCGGTGATATGGGTTATCCCATGTTTGGTACCACATGCATTTAGTCGCATTGCATTAGGTTGTTGTGTATAATTGTAACATGAATGGAAGTTGTCCAATGTTACAATTTGTGTGTATTTTGGTATGAATGACTGTATTTGATAAATGTTGCTATGCTATCTGAATATAATTGATTTGGGCGAATAATGTATGGATGAAGTTGTATTTTTTATATTCCTATAACATTTGTTAATGCGAATGAAACTCACCCTTACTGTTGTTATTTTTCAGATTGAGGAGTAGCTTGTGTACTTGGTGAGGATTAGCTCGTCAAGTAATTCGTTAGAGTCAGTTGGGTCTGTATCATGCTCTTGTCGTGTAACACCGGGAACATTATTTTAGGATTGGCTGATAAACTTCTGTTTTGTTTATGGTTTATGGTTGAATTATGAGTCTCCGACTCCGAATGTTTGATTATTCAGTTGTTAAGAATTTTCCGCTGTGTTAACATGCTACCTGAATAATTTTTGGCTTATCGTTCCTTTTATGGCATGACATGAATATTTATTTATTTTATTGGAGTTGTAATACCCTTTTTCATGTTTTACTCTGATTAATGTTAATTTTCCGCGGGGTTTAGAAGGGTGTTACAATAGTGGTATCAGAGCATAGTCGGTCGTTTGAGTCAGAGTCTTAGTGTCGGTTAATCCTTCGTATACGATTAGTGTAAGGTTGACATTGTCGATACTTCTTGTTCTAATGAATATTGTTTGATATTTAGCAGAACAATGGTCAGAAGAGGAGGAAGAAATGACGACGCGATCGCTGAGGCTCTGGGCATGATTGCTGGTGTGTTGAGAGGGAATACCAATGGAGCTGGTATTGGCGCTGACAGGCAGCTGAACAGTTTTCAGAGGAACAATCCTCCGTTGTTCAAAGGCACGCACGATCCCGAAGGCGCTCAGAGGTGGCTGAAGGAAATTGAAAAGATCTTCAGAGTGATCGATTGTGCTGAAAACCTGAAAGTGAGGTATGGGACTCACATGTTGTCTGAAGAAGCTGATGATTGGTGGATGGCTAGTAGGGATGAGCTTGAATCTGTAGGTGTAGCGATTACTTGGGCTGTATTCAGGCGAGAATTCCTGAGGAGGTATTTTCCTGAGGATATTTGGGGCAAGAAAGAAGTTGAGTTTTTGGAGCTGACACAAGGTAACATGACGGTACCGGAATATGCTTCAAAGTTTGTTGAGCTGGCCAAGTACTATGTCCACTATAACAATGATGAAGCGAGCGAATTTTCGAAATGTGTCAAGTTCGAGAATGGTCTCCGTGATGAAATTAAGCAGGGAATCAGGTATCAAAGGATTCGTCGGTTTACTGATTTGGTAGATTGTAGTAGAATCTATGAAGAGGATAACCTCAAGCTGAAGTCATCTCACTCCCGCGAGTTAGTTGACAAGAAAGGGAAGAAGCCTATGGACCGTGGTAAACCATATGGTAGAGGTAATTATAAAGCTGGAAGTTGGAAGAATCCTAGTGGGGGAGACTCTAGTGCTCCTGTTAAGTGCTTTAAGTGTGGGGAACCGGGACATCGTGTTCACAAGTGCAAGAGTGAAGAGAAGAAGTGCTACAGGTGTGGTAAAGCAGGCCACATTGCTGTTGACTGCAAAGGAAGGACTGTGACTTGTTATAACTGTGGTGAAGAGCGCCATATTAGTCCATAGTGTCCTAAGCCAAAGAAGAATCAAGCTAGGGGTAAAGTTTTCGCTTTATCAGGTTCAGAGACTACTCTAGAGGATCGATTGATTAAAGGTACGTGTTTTATCCATGGCACTCCTTTAATTGCAATAATAGATACTGGAGCAACTCACTCGTTTATTTCGTTGGATTGTGCTAAACGTCTGAACTTGGAAATATCTGATATTCATGGAAGTATGATCATTGACACTCCTGCGTCGGGTTCAGTGACTACTTCGTTTGTCTGTTTGAACTGTCCAATTGATATTTTTGGTAGAGATTTCGGAATGGACTTAGTGTGCCTTCCTTTGGAACAACTTGATATTATTCTGGGCATGAATTGGTTGCAATTTAATCGGGTTCACATCAACTGTTTCTTGAAGACAGTTATTTTTCCTTAAGATGTCAGTGTCGAGAATTTAGCAATGATTGCTAGACAAGTGGATGAAGCAATGAAGGACGGGGCTGCCGTGTTTATGTTGATTGCATCCATGGAAGTGAAAAATAAAGCGGTAAGTAGTGACTTACCGGTAGTATGTGAATTCCCAGAAGTTTTCCCAGAGGATGTAAGAGAGTTACCGCCAGAGAGGGAGATAGAATTTGCTATTGTGTTAGTTCCTGGAACTAGTCCTGTGTCGATGGCGCCGTATCGTATGTCGACATCTGAATTAGCAAAGTTGAAGAGTCAGCTAGAAGAATTTCTAGAAAAAGAATTCATTCGTCCTAGTGTGTCGCCGTGGGGTGCGCCGGTGTTGTTGGTAAAGAAGAAAGAAGGCTCTATGAGATTGTGTGTGGATTATAGACAGCTGAATGAAGTTACTATCAAGAATCGGTATCCATTACCGAGGATTGATGATTTGATGGATCAACTGGTTGGTGCGAGTGTGTTCAGCAAAATTGACTTGAGGTCGGGATATCATCAGATTCGGGTGAAGACGGACGATATTCAGAAAACGGCATTTAGAACAAGGTATGGTCATTACGAGTATACAGTGATGCCATTTGGAGTGACTAATGCGCCGGGGGTTTTCATGGAGTATATGAATAGGATCTTCCATCCTTACCTGGATCAGTTCGTGGTGGTATTTATCGATGATATTCTAATATATTCGAAGAGTGAAAAAGAACATGTAGAGCATCTAAGGGTGGTATTAAAACTATTGAAAGAAAAGAAACTTTATGCAAAACTGTCAAAGTATGAGTTCTGGCTAAGTGAAGTAAGCTTTCTTGGGCATCTAATTTCTAAAGATGGTATTGTCGTTGACCCAACAAAAGTGGAAGCAGTGTCTCAATGGGAAGCTCCGAGGTCAGTTTCCGAAATTCGTAGTTTCCTTGGTCTTGCGGGTTACTATAGAAAGTTCATCGAAGGTTTTTCAAAGTTAGCGTTGCCATTAACTAAGTTGACTAGGAAGGGTCAAGCATTTATCTGGGATTCGAAGTGTGAAGAAGGATTCCAAGAATTGAAGAGGAGGTTGACTAGTGCGCCGATCTTGATTTTGCCGAATCCAGCGGAATCTTTTGTTGTATATTGTGATGCTTCATTGTTGGGATTAGGAGGTGTACTAATGCAGAATCAACAGGTAGACGCTTATGCGTCGAGACAACTCAAAGTGCACGAGAGAAACTATCCGACTCATGACTTAGAGTTGGCAGCAGTGGTATTTGTGTTGAAATTGTGGAGACATTATCTGTATGGTTCGAGGTTTGAAGTGTTTAGTGATCACAAGAGCCTGAAGTATCTCTTTGATCAAAAAGAGCTGAATATGTGGCAAAGGAGGTGGTTAGAGTTCCTCAAGGATTATGATTTTGGGCTGAATTACCATCCGGGTAAAGCAAACGTGGTTGCCGATGCTTTGAGTAGGAAGTCCTTGCATATGTCTATGCTTATGGCGAGAGAATTGGATTTAATTGAACAATTCAGAGATTTGAGTTTAGTATGCGAAGGCACTCCTGTCAGTGTTAAGTTGGGCATGCTGAAGCTGACTAGCGGTATTTTGGAAGAGATTCGAGAGGGTCAGAAAGCTGATGTAGAGTTGGTGGATAAGTTGACTCGGATTAACCAAGGCAAGGGAGGTGAATTCAGAATCGACGAGAATGGTATTATGAGGTTTGGTAATTGTGTTTGTGTTCCTAATGTTTCCGAATTGAGGAAGAGTATTCTCGAAGAAGGACATCGTAGTGGATTGAGTATACATCCTGGTGCTACCAAGATGTATCGTGATTTAAAGAAGCTGTTTTAGTGGCCAGGAATGAAAAAGGAAATAGCTGAATTTGTCTATGCTTATTTGACTTGTCAGAAGTCGAAGATTGAGCATCAGAAACCATATGGAGCTATGCAACCGTTATTTATTCCAGAATGGAAGTGGGATAGTATATCTATGGATTTTGTTTCTGGTTTACCGAAGACGGTGAAGAACTATGAAGCCATTTGGGTTATTGTAGATAGGTTGACAAAGTCTGCTCATTTCATACCAATGAGAATGGATTACCCAATGGAGAAACTAGCTCAATTGTACATTGAGAAGATAGTGAGTTTACATGGTATTCCTTCGAGTATCGTGTCAGATAGAGATCCAAGGTTTACATCCAAATTTTGGGAAGGTTTGCAGAAGGCTTTGGGTACTAAGCTGAGATTGAGTTCTGCTTATCATCCGCAGACGGATGGACAGACAGAAAGAACTATTCAATCGCTAGAAGATTTGTTGCGTGCTTGTGTGTTGGAAAAAGACGGTACTTGGGATAGTTACCTACCCTTGATCGAATTTACCTACAATAATAGTTTTCACTCGAGCATTGGTATGGCTCCGTTTGAAGCTTTGTATGGTCGGAGGTGTAGGGCGCCTTTATGATGGTATGAATCTGGCGAAGGTACGGTGATTGGACCAGAGATTGTTCAAGAAACGACGGAAAAGATTAAGATGATTCAGGAGAAGATGAAGGCCTCTCAAAGTCGTCAGAAGAGTTATCATGACAAGAGACGGAGAACACTTGAGTTTCAAGAAGGGGATCACGTGTTTATGAGAGTTACTCCTATGAATGGTATCAGACGAGCTCTAAAGTCAAGGAAGTTGACTCCGCGTTTTATTGGTCCGTTTCAGATTTCAGAAAGAGTAGGAGAGGTGGCGTATCGCATTGCATTGCCACCGACGCTTGCGAATCTGCATGATGTATTCCATGTGTCGCAGTTGAGGAAATACATTGCGGATCCGTCTCATGTGATCCAAGTGGATGATGTACAGGTAAAGGATAATCTGACAGTTGAAGCTTTGCCTATGAGGATTGAGGATCGGAAGGTGAAACAATTGCGTGGCAAGGAGATAGCGTTGGTCAGAGTAGCTTGGGGAGGACCAGCCGGTGGAAATGTTACATGGGAATTGGAGAGCCAGATGAAGGACTCCTACCCGGAACTCTTTGCCTAAGGTATGTTTTCGAGGACGAAAACATTTCTAGTGGGGGAGGGTTGTAACACCCCATAAATTTCTTTATTTAATTTAATTATTATTTTTAATTAAATATTAGAATTTATTGAATTATTTGAGAAATATGGATTGATGAGGCTAATGAGCCAGTGTCGCAAGTAGAAATTGGGGGGGGGGGGTGTCAGTTGCAAAGCCTTTTACTAAACTAAGGTTATATTTTTCATAAAATAGAAAAGAGGATATTTTGTGAAAAGAGAACCAAAAAGGAGAAGAGAAGATTGAACGTGAAATTGAGAGAAGAGCAAGTGCGAAGAGCAAGAGCATCCAAGAATTCGACATCGAGGTAAGGGGGGATTCTTCTCATTAACCTCTATTATGGGTATTATGAATAATTCGATTGAATTCGTATGTTAGGATTCTGAATTGGATTATATGTCGGTGTTTGGGGTTTTGGGGTTTGTAGAACTTTAGGTTCAATTTATGATGTGTGATGCAATTGAGTTGTTGTGAATGATGTTTGATGTTGGTTACTGATGTTAATACCTGTTAGAAGTATGTATAAATGTGCATTTTCGTGCTGTGATGAGATTTTGGACGTTTTTGAATGATTGGGTTCGCACTTGGGATGAAAACAGTGTTGCAGAAAAGTGATTTTTCTGCTATATCAGTAATGTAACCGGTTACATGAGGGAGGTAACCGATTACATGGTCTCAAATAGGCGAAGAACTGCATTTTGCAATGATGTAACCGGTTACATCATTTAGGTAACCGGTTACCACTGGGCGAAATTGAAAAATAAAAGTTACTGTCAGTGATGTAACCGGTTACATCATTTAGGTAACCGGTTACCACTGAAGCTTTTTGGAAAAATATTTATTTTAAAAATCCGTAACTTCTAAACCGTTAATCCTTTTTTTACGCCGTTCCGAGGACCTGGTAGATGAATTAATTCCCTATTTTATGGTGTATATTAGGGGATTATAATTTAAAAAATCATTTTGTTGGTTTTGTGAATTGGTATTTGATAGTAGATTGAGTAATGGTACGAACATGCTATGCGGTGTTTAGCTAGTATGATTGCTGAGATGATAATATATTGTTGTGATTAAATGTATTATGTTGTGGTGAATATCTAATGGTTGTGATATTATTATGCTTGTATGTTGTGAAATAATGATTATGAATTGTTGGTGGATGTTGATGATAAGCATGTCGTGGTTGATGCATGCATTTCATAATCATGTTGTGGGCTTTATCCTTTATGGTGGTGGGACAGCGGTAGCTAATTCCCATTGTGTGGAATTAGTGAGAGAAGTAGCCGAATCTTTATGGTGGTGGATCGGTGAGATGGGTTATCCCATGTTTGGTACCACATGCATTTAGTCGCATTGCATTAGGTTGTTGTGTATAATTGTAACATGAATGGAAGTTGTCCAATGTTACAATTTGTGTGTATTTTGGTATGAATGACTGTATTTGATAAATGTTGCTATGCTATCTGAATATAATTGATTTGGGTGAATAATGTATGGATGAAGTTGTATTGTTTATATTCCTATAACATTTGTTAATGCGAATGAAACTCACCCTTACTGTTGTTATTTTTCAGATTGAGGAGTAGCTTGTGTACTTGGTGAGGATTAGCTCGTCAAGTAATTCGTTAGAGTCAGTTGGGTCTGTGTCATGCTCTGGTCGTGTAACACCGGGAACGTTATTTTAGGATTGGCTGATAAACTTCTGTTTTGTTTATGGTTTATGGTTGAATTATGAGTCTCCGACTCCGAATGTTTGATTATTCAGTTGTTAAGAATTTTCCGCTGTGTTAACATGCTACCAGAATAATTTTTGGTTTATCGTTCCTTTTATGGCATGACATGAATATTTATTTATTTTATTGGAGTTGTAATACCCTTTTTCATGTTTTACTCTGATTAATGTTAATTTTCCGCGGGGTTTAGAAGGGTGTTACACAAGTCATATATACAATGAAGATCCTTATAATTTTTGAACTGCTTGATTGTAATTTTGCACTGACACCAACAAAAGCAATACCAAAACTCATTGAGTATATAGATCGTGAAGTTATGGATGCTATAATGTTTAGCCAACTAATTGACTCACTAAGGGACATATACCAACATAGATCCGATATTTTCTTTTATGTTGGAATGGTAGCATTAGACCTGACATCATGTCTAACAAGCTAGAAATAGAAGGCTTTTAGCATCTACACTTTTAAATAGGGGTGTACGTGGATCGTATTGGGATGAATTTAGCCAAAACCATAACCCAACCCGTTCATGGTACACTAGTTTGGATGAGGTAAAATAACCACCCACGATATCATTGGGTCAGATTGGATAAAACCAGAAATTTGTGGGTTGGATTGGGTTGAGTAGTGGATTACCCAATTTTCTTTCTTCCTTAGATAATTATTGATATGTCACATTTTTTCTTAATAAATAGTTTAACATATTGCCGGTATTTTTTTAAACATCAAATTTCTAAATGCATGATAAAATTCATCATAAACATATTTGCAAAAACCAAAGTTATATTACAGTAATACCTAGAATTGCATAAAATACTTGCAACTTACAAGAATTAGCATCAAAATATTCAAAGTGTGACATCCTAAATAAGTTAAAATCATTACTTACAAAATAAAAGATGTTCAAAAGGTTGAAATTGAAGTAAGCAAGATTAAAAACATCAAAGTCATTACTTATATAATTATAAAAAAGAGCAAAAAAATAGTCACTTAATAACCCATACATTTTGTGGGTTGGGTGTGGATTTACCCATAACCCAATTATTTTGACTAGGTTTTCATTTTTGAAAACCGTATTCACCTAATAACCAGACCCAACCCACTTTTTTTGGGTTAGTTTGGGTGAGTTTTTACTAGGTTTATTAGATTTACCCAAGTTATGTACACCCCTACTTTTAAATGGACTATAAGAAGAAATTGTTTTTGTAAAGAACAACTTAATTCTGATGTCAAATAAGTTAGAATTAGAAGGCTTTTCTGATGTTTATTGGTGTGGTGACCAAGGTAGTCAGACTCAAGTTCCTATGTAAGATCGGATTGGAGTAATAAGATCGTGAATCAAGGAATCGTAACACGGATCATAAGATCCTATCAAATTTTAAAATTCATATATATTGCATATAGATTAATAATATGCATATGACATAACATAATATAAAAAATTCAAATAACACTAAAATTACTTTTAAAAACTGAAATTTCATAGGATAATATTCATTGAAACTAACTCAATACAATTCCAAACAACACAAAACATTCAAATCAATAGCAAATAACAATTAGAACCTTCTAAAAAACTTAATGAAAATTCACTCAATTTCCAAATAATTCATGTTGGAGTTGGTCATAATCACTCAATGGATCATCATTGTCTTCTCCATTATCTCCTTCATCTTCAAAGTCATCCTCAAATTCATTTTTATCTCTTCGTCCATCATATTCACCTTCCAAATTATGAACAAGAATATCATCCTCTTCAATTTGTTATTGATTCACTTGAACAAAGTCTTCATCCGAAATTTTAATATCGCCATCTTCGTCCATAAGCCAATCATCATCAGATCTAAAGTCATCAAACTCTATCTCAAATATTTTTCTCTTTTTCTTTTTTTTAGACAATCTTGAATTAGCCATGAAAAGCACAACTTCATTCATCATTTTTTGCTTCAAGCGGTTTCCTTTTTTTTTTTGGATGGGCCTTAATTATAATAAGTGGAAAAAAATTAAGATAAACAAGATGAAAGCATTTAATAATTGATTATAAATTCTTAAAGTCTTACCATCTCAAAAGCACTCAAGTTTCGCTCACATCCTGATGAACTGCATGTCAAGCTGAGTATGCGGATAGCAACTCTTTGGAGCTCTATACACTCAAACCCAAGTGAATCCCACCAATACGCCAGAGTAGATTTCTTAAGTGTTAGTTTAGACAATTGTATGCCAAAATACCCTAATTTTTTCTGGAAGTCGTGCATTTGGAATTCAATCTTAGCTTGTTCTTCGGGATCATCCACCATCTTAGTTAAACAGTCCATTAAGCCTTTTCTAACCTCAATATCAACTTTGAATCTAGGACCGTGGTGCATTTGTGGGTTGAGATGATAGGTTGTAGCATGCAGTGACCTATGTAGTATTTTGTCCCATCTATCATCAATGATATTTTAAATAGGCTAGTAACTACAAGTTATAATAATTTGAGTTATTTTTAACATTTGATATCAAGAACAAACACAAATACTTCAATAAAATTAAATAAAACAAATATATCTTTTTTTACACCATGAAAATTCTTTTGAATTTCTTCCTTTGTTTGGTCCATTACCTCATAGATTAATCCTATGGCTGGTTTTTTATTTGAATCAACTAAATGAAGCACTTTAATGAGAGGTGTCACACCCCTCAAACAAATAATAATATTCTTCCAATTTTTTTTGTCCAAAACCACATTTTCAATGGCCTTCCCATCTCTTAACTTTGCACAATTGCTCAACTTCCACTCTTTGGAAGTGAACATTCTTATTAAAGCTTTCTTGTTCTCATACAAGCACCCAAAAGTAAGGTAAGATATGGCGAATCGAGTAGTACCTGGCCTCACCAAATCTTTGTTTTTTGTGTGATGCTGCAAAATAAAAATGAGAGAAGTTCTTGAATAAATAAAAGTTGTAATTTTTTACCCTTTGGAATTGTCTCTTCATGAACCAATATCTTCTTTTCCAAATCCTCAAGCATCAAATCAAGATAGTGTGCAACGCAAGGTGTCCAATATAATGTGTTCCTCTTTCGCATCAACATCTCACCGGGAGTGTTGTAGTTTTCCGCATTATTTGTCTGACCTGAATGGCGTTATCTACTCTAACCTCTTCGACAACAGCATAAATCATTTCAAAGATTTTGTCGACTGTTTTGCATATGTTGGATGCATCAACAAACTTAAAAAATACAGTACCCTTTGGACTATTAACCAAGAAATTCAAAATTGTCATTATCTTCCGATCAGTCCATCCATCGGTCATTATGGTGCAACCAACATTCCTTATTCCTTCCTATGTTCTTCCAAAGTTTCATTTGTCAACTTCACTTCTTGGTTTAACAACCTAATTCTCAAGTCATGATAAGATGGTGGTTTGAATCCATTACCATGTCTTGAAATCATCTCACACATAATAATAGTGAACTCCTCACTCCTTGCTACATTGAATGGTATGACATTATTGTTAAAAAAAAAAAAAAAGCTTGCAATTGCTTGACATGTATCATCTCTTAAACCCTTCTTTAGAAATTCATTGACGCTAGGTTCTGAGCTGAAACACCTTTTCTTAAATATGTTTCAAGAGTTGTTACTGGTCATTCTTTTTTAGCCCACATCTGACTTCTCCTCCTCCACCATTGCCTCTATTTTTTTATCAAATTTTCTTGCAATCTTGAACAAACTTGCAATATTTCTCTCTTGATTTAATGGAATTTCCTTACATCCTTCAACATCTTTTTGAGTTCCATCCAAGTGATGCTTTAGCCTGTAGGCACCTCTAGTTCCTTTTTTATATAATATTTGCATTGGATTTTCCTTGGATTATCAAGATCAACAATACCATGTTTTTATGCTATATCAGTTTTGTTACCGGAGAAAAGATATTCTTACATATAATTTAACACCTACACCGTATTAGTACAAGTCAAAGTTACTGGTTTTATTTTTTTATAATTTCTTTTACTTTGGTTTCCGTGACAAGAAATTATTGCTTTGCTATTGTAGCAGGTGTAGCATACGGTGTAGAGAAAAACTAGTGTAAAAATGACACACCTCTTTGTTACCGCCGGAAGCATTTTTGGGTAGTTTTTTCTGGCGTGGTGGTGGTGCAATTGCAGGGGGAGCAGTGAGAGCACCAACCACTAAAGTTCCAATAGCAGAACTTGAAGTCATTGGAGAAAGGTTGAAATTGTTTTTAACGTGAGAGGGAAAATAGAGAAGAAAAGGTTATTTTAATGTGAGAGAGAAGTTATAGAATGAAATATTGAGTGAGATAATAATTGTATTTCACGTGAGATATTTTTAACATGAGAGAATTGGAGTGAATAAATGTATTTTGGGAATTTACACTAATCATGGTGTATTATGGGAAGTTTAATAAATCCTTTATTATTGGGTGGGTGAGTTTTGATTATTCCTAGTTTTTAAGCAAAAACGGTTTAAAAGTCTAGGAGAAGAGAAACGTTGCAGGTTTTAATAAAAAAGAAACGTTTTTTAGGGTTTTCCTGAGTCGGGTCGCGAACTTGAATTTCTGGGGTTTTAAATAGAAACGGAGTTTTTAAGCAAAAACGGAGATTTTACCGTTTTCACATGAAATCAATGCGATTCTGGTTGCGCCTACCAAAAACCGACTCTGTTCATTCTTTGGCACGGTGGGGAGTTGCAAGGTCGTAAAATCGTTCGATCCTAAGAACATGATCGCGATTTTGAGTACCATAGTGATGACAAAGTGGATATAATGAGTACAAATGACTATCTATTTATATCTTAAGGATCACCAATTTTTTGGTGTCCTAAGAAACAGTATGTTATAACCTTATCAAGCCCTAAAAGCCCATTATGTGAAAGGATCTTTAGTGGCTTAGTAGACAAATTGGTTGCCATTCCTTATAAATGAATTGAAGATCAAAAACAACATTGCAATTAAGTTGAAGATAGGCAACAAGTCAACCATCAATCTAGTAAGAAATTTCATTTGTCATGAAAAAAGTAATCACATTCAGACAAGATTTCACCTTAAAAATCGAGGGAATAATGAGAAGTTAATAGTGAAGTACTGGCTTTCACAAGATCAATTGACTGATTTGTTTACCAAAACTATCAAAAGAGACCAATTTCTAAGGCTAAGTAAAGAAATTGGAGTTGTAACCTTTGATTAGTATTTTCAACACTATTAATTATTAATTATAGTTAATATATACTCAATTAAAAATTTTAATAAAGAAAAACATATTAATTGTAAAATTTAATAAATACTATATTAGTATTTTAAAATGATAATTATTTTGAGAGTTACAATTACAACTTTTTAGTTTATGAAAAATGCTCAAATATTTGAGAAATTACTTAATAATTAAACCAAAAAGCATAAGACTAATAAGCACATTTGAAATCATCATGCAAAAGTTTTAATTATGTATTTCATTTGTGGTGTAATACAAAAAAAATTCCCCACCATTTTTGAGTTTCTGTTAAGTGACCAAGTCACATCACAAACTCTCCAACATTTCTTATCCTCTCTCCAAATATAGCAAGTGTGAGTGAGAGAGAGAAATTATTACTAATTTTCCAAAGAAAGAAAAAGCAAAGAATGAAAGAAAATCAGTGGAAGGAAGCATGCACCGAAGTTTTCTCTTGAATCACATAATTGAAACACCTTGTTCATAATGCTTGTGCACCAAGCAACACCACATGCACGTGTTTCATAACTTGAAAGAAACCAAATATTGAGTTTAGCAAATATCTTTGTGAATTTTCAATCCATTTTTTTGGTTTTGTCAACCAAAATTCATGCATGATGTTGACTAAGAGCAAATTAGGCCTTTTGGTAACCACTTTTGTTGCAGTGTTAGCTCTTTCAGAAGTTGTCCATTGTGCAGAAAAGGGTGTGGCTTATGATGATAGGTCACTCATCATCAATGGTCAAAGGATGCTTCTTTTCTCTGGCTCCGTTCATTATCCGCGTAGTCCTCCCGAGGTATACATGCATTTTCGTCAACAACGTATTTGTGTTTATGTTTGAATAAACAACTTAATTAAACGCGTATGCTATAAGCACTTATCTATAAGTGTTTATTAACAATGTTGTATTATTTTATACATTGATCTCTTTTGGTTAGATGTGGCCAGACATTTTGAAGAAAGCCAAACAAGGAGGGCTCAATGTGATTCAAACTTATGTTTTTTGGAACATTCATGAACCTGTGCAAGGCCAAGTAATGTCTGCATAAATGTTTTAAGATCAAATTTAAGTATCACTATATAGCATATTGTAAACAACTATTGCTAACATATTTGTGTTTGTTATTATGTGCAGTTCAATTTTGAAGGAAATTATGATTTAGTAAAATTTATAAAGATGATTGGGGAGCATGGTCTGTATGTAACACTTAGAGTTGGACCATTCATTGAGGCAGAATGGAATTATGGGTAGGGCAGTATTTTTTTGTTGATTCAAATTTCTATCTAAATATTAGCGACGGTTGAGTCAATGTGGCGAATCGGGTTACATGCATGGATCTTTGCTAAATCTTGTTTTATTGGTTACTTTTCAGGGGATTCCCAATATGGCTAAAAGAAATTCCAAACATTATATTCAGATCAGATAGTCCACCTTTCATGGTGATTGTTCTACCTCATGATCACATATCAGTTTCACACTCTCTTTCTCAAAAAGCATTAGTGACATTTTGATGCTATTTGTATATATGTGCAGAACCATATGGAAAACTTCACCAAAATGATCATAAAGATGATGAAAGATGAGAAGCTTTTTTTGTCTCAAGGGGGTCCAATTATTCTGTCACAGGTTAACAATTGAAGATTAAAAAGCAGTTTATGAAAAGTATGTGAAGTTCATTTATATCTTTGTTGACTGCATTAGATTTACTTTTTCATCATTGTTGATTTGTCAGATTGAAAATGAATACACATCTGTTCAACAGGCATACAAAGAACACGGCACGCGGTATATTCAATGGGCAGGAAACATGGCTTTAGGGCTAGATACTGGAGTTCCATGGATCATGTGCAAGCAATTGAGTGCACCAGAAGGAGTGGTAGGTGGTTCATTCAATTTCTCTTGGACTTTTTTTTTCTTTCTTTTTCTTGTCAATGAAAATTGAAGAAAGAGCACAATAACTATGCAGATAAATACTTGCAATGGAAGGTACTGTGGAGATACTTTTACTGGCCCTAATAGTCCAAACAAACCTACTTTATGGACTGAGAATTGGACGGCACAGTAAGTGTTCTACTCTTTTCATCAAACCAAAATATGATTTTGGTTTGTCTGGTTACTTTGTATTAGAATTGATTTCGTCACCGGACCTCAGTTTAACTAGACGTGATAAGAAAATGTTTGAAATCGTGTTTGGTAAAATTCTCATCTAAACATACACTTACCACATTTCAGATACCGAACATTTGGAGACCCGCCATCTATAAGATCAGCTGAGGACATTGCATTCGCCGTTGCTCGTTTCTTCTCAAAGAAAGGCACACTTACTAACTATTACATGGTAAAAAGCATGGATTTCTAAGCTTTGGTGTTAAACTTTGTCCGATAAACCAAATTACATCACTCTAATGACATGATATATGTTTTGAAGTATTACGGTGGAACAAATTTCGGAAGAACGTCGTCTTCTTTTGTGACAACTCAGTACTATGATGAAGCTCCTATCGATGAATATGGTTAGGCACGTTGGACTTGACCCCTTTTGAAAATTATAGTACACCATTCAATTTTCTTGATGTCCAACCTTATACCCTTTTGTTTGTGACATTCATAGGACTGCCAAGGGATCCGAAGTATGGTCACCTTAGAGACTTGCATTCTGCTTTAAAACTTTGCCAGAAAGCTTTACTATGGGGAACTCCATCAGTGCAAAATTTGGGTAAAGATTTAGAGGTAGAGCAATAATAGTTTTACTGGTATTTATACCGGTAAATAAGCTCGAATAAGTCAATCCAAATTAGGATAGCGTTCCTATTCATACACTACGATGTCTTTGTTCGCAGGCTAGAATTTATGAAGGGAAAGGAAGTGTTGCATGTGCTGCTTTCTTATCCAACAACGACACCCGAGTGGCAGCACCTGTGGATTTCAGAGGGGCTAAATATCTCCTTCCTCCACGTTCTATTAGCATACTTCCTGACTGCAAAACAGTTGTATACAATACAAAAATGGTAGTTTAGAAATTCTCAATCTAATCTTTTTTCTTCTTTTCTCATTCAGTTCTGTGTCAAGAACTAATGTTTAGTTAGTTAATTTCATTGCAATGTTTCTTCAAATAGATTGTTTCACAATTCAGTGCAAGAAACTACAAAGAATCAAAGTTTGCTAATAAACTTGAATGGACAATGGTTAAAGAGGTGATTCCTACTCCTGATGCTTCTCAAATTAAAACAATGGAGCCTTCGGAGCACTTCAGCACTACTAAGGATAACAGTGACTATCTCTGGTTTATGACAAGGTAAAATAGCTCCTTAATCCTTACCATTACCACAGTATCAACATGTTTTCTTGTTAATAAGTCTACTGGTGTTGTCTTTTCCTCAGTATAAAAGTGGATCAAGATGACTTACCGTTGAAGAAAACTATAAGGCCGGTTCTCGAAGTAGCATCTCTCGGTCATCTTTTGCATGCATTTGTCAATGGTGAATATATAGGTAATGTAATATTTGTCAATGATGAACATATAAGGCGCTTCTAATCGTGTATTTGATTAATCTCTCAATTTTGCATAATCTTTTATAGGATCCGGAAATGGAAACAACATAGCAAAGAGTTTTAACTTCAAAAAAGCAATATCCTTGAAGCCAGGAGATAATTACATATCAATCTTGGGTGCAACTGTTGGATTCCCTGTAACGATATCAAAACTTATACTTAACTATTTCATTAGTCAGTCTATTGTCTCAGGCTGCATATTCATAAATGTGTTTCTTTCCAATCAATTTAGGATAGTGGATCTTACTTGGAGCACAGGCTTGCCGGGGTCCGTGCCGTGCGGATACATGGACTTAGCAGTGGTACCCGTGATCTGACATACAATGGATGGTGGCATAAGGTAAGACTAAAACATTGTTATCAATCGTGGATCGCAAAAAAACAAAAAAGAAGTTTATTTAAATTCCAACGATTATTTGACAATATTTTGTATTGAATAGTGTATTACGGAACAATAGCGATTTCTGTATGCTGTAACACTGTAGTCGCTATTTAACAGCACTGGTTGAGAGCATCACATATATAATGATTACCAAGTGGATGATTTTTAAGATATGTGTTTAACTTATGACTATGCTGCAGGTAGGTTTAGATGGTGAAAAGCTCAACGTTTTCACAGAGCAGGATTCCCACAAGTTTGAATGGGCCAAAGTTAACAAGGGACCAGCTCCTGCTCTAACATGGTACAAGGTACTTCTGTTTCTTAAAACATTTACACAACAAAAATGGCATGTGGGTTTTGAAAGTGTAAAGAACAAAATATCCGATACTTTCTTCCAATAATAATATATTTTCATCAATGACAGACTAACTTTGATGCTCCAGAAGGAAATAATCCTGTTGCCATTCAAATGGAAAGTATGTCCAAAGGAATGGTTTGGGTGAATGGGAAAAGTATTGGCCGGTACTGGTCAGCATTCATTTCTCCTCTAGGAAAGCCTTCTCAGCCAGTGTAAGTAGTTAAAACCGAGTTCGAATCTTGGTTTTGAATTATTTTTAGTCAGACTTTACTTACTTTTTCCATGAACTTCGGATTAATATAGGTGCCGGAAAACAGGAGGGTTAAGATAAGTAAAAAATTATCTAAAACCTTGCTTCTATGTTTTGTTTTGACAGGTATCACATTCCAAGGGCATTCTTGCAGCCGAAGATGAATCTTCTGGTTGTATTGGAGGAGATGGGTGGGAACTTAGATGGTATAAAGATCCTAACTGTCAATAGAGATACAATTTGCAGCACAATAGGGGAAGATTATCCTCCAAATGTAGAGATATGGAGCAGAGAAAAGGGTGTGATAAGGAGCAATGTGGACACTCCAAAACCAACAGCAAACTTGGTGTGTCCGGACAACAAAACAATTACTCAAGTGAATTTTGCAAGTTATGGTGATCCAGTGGGAAGCTGTGGAAATTTCATTCTTGGAAAATGCAATGCACCAAATAGCCAAAGCATTGTGGAACAGGTTAACACCGTTTTTATTTTGTTTTTGTTCTTACACATAGGTATGCTGCTATATTTCATGTCTGCATATTGCAACATGTAACCCTTTTATTCTCATTGAACAGTACTGCTTGGGAAAGACAAAGTGTATTGTGCCTGTAGACAAGAATATTTTTGATAAGCTTGGAAACACTTGTCCTGGAATTCCAAAGACTCTAGCCATTCAAGTGCACTGTGGTCATAAGAATGTGCAATCACATATGTCAACTTGACAGAGTCAAGTTCGAAAAATGAAGAAAGATGCCTGTGAATGTGATCAGACAGCATACCGTGGCTACTGCTGTCATTTAGACATTTCAGACTGTATTTTTGGCATTTTGTAGATGTTTATTAATATGAGTAGGCTTTTACTTGATTTGTTAATACCACATTTTGAAGTTTTTAACACGTAACTTTTTGTTTCATCAGGAATTAGATAAGATTTAGAATCACAGAAATCGTGTAGTTCTTCATGCCACCGAGTTCTCAAAACTGTTACTCGAGAACAAGAGATTGATTGTAAATCCTATCTACTAATTTAGGTTAATGACTTAACCATTATTGATCATGCCTCAAATTCTAATAAAAACAACTTTGTAATACTCTCTTGCCTATATAGTTGGGACCAGGGTGGCATCCCAAGTACACTGGAAAAATACAGGTGAGATTTTCACAACATACAAACATTCCCTATAAATTACAAAGAATTGCGTAAAGCTGCAATTGAAACATCGAGCCGAAAAGATCAAGATTTACAGAATGCATTAAGTGTGTCATCTAGAGCCTTTCTGTCATAATCCCCTGTGAAAACGCAACTTCCTAGAGAACCCTTTAGAAGGATAAGTCTCAGCAGTCCATCTGCTACCTTCTTATCAACCTGATATACCAATATAAATGAAGTTTTAATCACAGGAAAAGAAAATTAAGCATTAGTAAGAGTATTGAAACTGAAGTATCATCCCTTACCGCCATTACAGATTTAAACATGTCCACAGTCACAGTTTCAGGAGGCACAATAGGTAACTTAGCCTGTTTCAAAATGTCATTGACTCGCTTCACAATAGAATCGTCAATCCATCCTAGGCGATATGACATGTCAACAGCCATTACCTGTATACATTGGCAAACAGTTTCACTCAGAATTGAAACAAATATCAGTATAGTTCGTGGTTTTATTGTAAAAAATATATATTTATACCGTGCCAGCAGCAACAGCCTCTCCATGAAGCCACTTCCCATAGCCAACGCTAGTTTCTATTGCCTAAAAAGGGTGCCATGAGAAAGAACATTAAAATCAGAAAAGGAAATTTACTGATAAGGATATTGCAGAAACAAATTTTTGTTATTATTTTGATGAAAATAACTTGCACAGCAAACAAACACGTATTCTTCGATTTTTAATCATTATATTTTTAAAACCTATAATATGTAAGTGGTCTGAGAAATTATGGGATCGGAAAGATTCACGAAGTCTTTAGAATAAGTCAAAGCAATATAACATGAAATGGGGCTTGAGTGATTAATTAATCAAAATAGTAATAAATAACTAAAATATCATTCATAACATTCTCTTTGTCCAATCCTCTGTAGAAACTTAAATTCTACGTTCGGTTAAATTGACTTGTTGATCTCAATCGGGCTAAAATAAGATTGTACACAAAGTACTAAAGTTTTCTCAAACAATTCATATCTTCCCCATATACACAAATTCTTTTTCATTATATTGACAATTTTTCTACTTGATAATAAAGACATATAAATTTAAAATTGAAGTTATAAAGATTTCATATGCCAAGAAAGCCAAGGATGGTCTTCACAGCAAAGATTTCAAAAGTTTGCATCCAAAAATAATACAGTAAACAGTAAAAGATACTCACATGACCAAATGTATGACCCAAGTTCAATGTTGCCCTGATTCCACCTTCTCTCTCATCCAAGGATACAACCTCAGCCTTGTTTTCACACGATCGCTTTATAGCATATGCCAGGGCATTAGGATCTCTGCAGTCGATGACAATAATTTGTAAAAACTGGAAGAGTAGAAGAGCATTAAAAAAGAAACTGCACAACATTGAGATGAAAAATGACAGAAGAACGCAAAATGTAACACTAATTTGCAATGATGTCCAGATTCTACAAAAATGGTACTCCCTCCGGTCTCAATTATAAGCAAATATTTAATTTTTAGATTCATTCAACAATCAATGTATTTAATCTAATAATAGACTAAATACATTGATTGTTGAATGAATCTAAAAATTAAATTTTTGCTTATAAATGAGACCAGAGGGAGTATTGCGTTTGCAACTTTGCCTCCGATACTAGATAATACACCTATATTTATATTTTTAATGCATCTTATTTTTTTGGATATCCGTCACCCTCAAAGCAATATTGGCAATCGCCGATAGCAAACTGCTAAAATTCTGCTACAGGACAGTGCTATAGCGCCACTATGGCAGCTATTTAACATCATTTTGAACTAAATAGCGTATCACAGAAAAATAGCAGTTTGTCCAAATTCAGCTATGCTATAGAGGTATAACTCCGCTATTGCTGCTATTTAACAGTACTGCCTCAAAGTACTTCTCAACCTTAATTATTACATAGAAATCAAGCTATGACATATATAAATACCTAGATAATTTATATAGGGACTAGAGAGAGGGAGCACGCATGGACTTGAGACAGTACGATGATATCTAGATAATTTTAATTCTAACATATCTAAATATGTAAATTTTATTTAATATATTTAGTCATGCTCATACCCCTATTTTAATTTTATTTTAAAAAATATACAAGTGGTATATAGCATCGATTTGGATACTCATATCTGTACATGCAACATAGTTAACAAGTAATGAGAAGTCAAAAAGTTCAAGCTAGAGATGCGTTTTTCCCAGCCAAAGGTACATTTCCTAGAAGACCTTCTTTTGGACTAAGAACCGTTACACCAATTATTACAAACTTCAGAAAGGAAGTGGAAGAAGTTAGTAGCAGGAATGAAAGCCTATTACACTACTAATTAAGGTTTTACCTAGCCATCAAAGCCTGCATATTTTTCTCTTGCCACTCAAAAAATTCTGCATCCCTAATGAGCCCATACTTTATAACCTCTGCAAACCCAGATGCTAGTTCCCTCTCTGGTAATGTATTTAATGTGTCTGTGTCTATAAGCACACATTGAGGTTGGTAAAAAGCACCAATCAGGTTCTTCCCAAGGGGATGATTTATCCCAGTTTTGCCGCCAACTGAAGAATCAACCTAAGAACATAATACACAATTCAATGAATATGGAAAAGAGATAATGCAGGTAGCATAAATTAGAACCATCGTCATAACACAATATAAAAAGAGCAGCAAAAGACCTGTGCCATAACAGTGGTTGGAATCTGAATAAAATTAACACCACGCAAAAACGCAGCGGCAGCAAAGCCACACATGTCGCCAATCACACCACCTCCAAGAGCAACAAAAGTACACCGCCGGTCCAATCTAGACTCAATGGCCTTGTCAAACACTTTCATAAGAGTATCCTATCAATCAAACAAGCAATCAATTTTCATAACCAAAAGTGTCAACAAATACAAAAATCAATTCAAACACTAAAAAACACCCACCATGTCCTTGTACTGCTCGCCATCAGGTAAAATTACACTCTCAACAGAAACATTTGGGTTTCCATTTGTTAAAGCCTCAACAACCTTGTCTAGATACAAAGGTGCAACCGTAGTGTTAGTGACAATAAGGACCTTCTTTCCATGAACATGCCTATTATCATAAAACAGCAAAATTAAGTTTTTTACTAACCACAAAATTAGGTTGAAACTGCAAAATTAAAATTTGGTAATAACTGTAAAAATTTGATTTTTATTAGCCCCATTTCATTAGAATTGGTATTACCTTTGGAGAAGCTCGGGTTTGTTGAGCAACCCGGATCCGATATAAATGGGGTAGCTCCGATCACCCAAATCAACGTTGACAGTGGTGGGAATTCCGGGTTGGGTTTTTGCTGAAAAGGGGTCCATGAGTTGAGATGAACTAGCGCATATTGGTGACCTAAGAGAACTAGGTTGTGTAGAAAGTGATGAAATTTTTGGGAAATGGTTGGTGGGGTGGGAGAATAAGGAGTGGGGGTGAAGAAAGTTAGGATTTTGAAGAGAGGAGAGGTGAATGGGTTGTTTGAGGGATGGGGATAGAGATAAATTGGTGGATGTGGAAGCCATTGGAGTTGGAGTTGGAGTTGGAATTGGAATTGGATGGAAATGGGGGGAATGAAGGGGAGGGTGAATTTTGATGGTTGGTGAGTGGAGAATGTAATAGCAATAACATGGTTGTTTTTGTTGAACAAGTAGGTGATGAATGTGGTGACTAGGATCTGGAGTTAGGTGAAGATTTTTGTTTTTTTAATATAGTAAATTATTTTAAGATTTCTTTGATTAATTGAATGTGGTGTGGAATGATGATGGGGTATTATGTGGAATATTGATAATATTCTATGTTTAGATTGTTTAAAATTGGATGAAACATAAAATTGAGTGGATTTATTTTAGAGTGAAGATCCATTTTGGTCCCTCATAAAAAAAGGACTCGATTTAATCTCTTACAAAATTTAACCGGACCATATTAGTCCTTATGTTAATATTTTTATCAAATCGGTTTTTTCATACTTTTAAACCGTGACTGGACTGCCACGTTAGCTTTTATTTTTTATTTTTCATTTTTTAAAATACTAAATTAATTTTTAATTATAATTTCATTTTTGAACAATTCTGAATTAATAATATCAAAAAAGCCAAAAAAAAAAAAATTATATGAAATTGAACCTATGACCTTTAATCAATATCTTAAGTCCTTACCACTAGTCCAATGTATATCCATGACAAATAATTCTTATAATTTTTAGAAATATTAAATAATGTAGAATTTAAAACAAAACAAAAAAGTTAAAATTTGTATCAACTGGGTCTCAAATTCAAATCCGTTCAAGTTAAATAATAGTCACTTTACAACTATACAAGTCAATTTATATTGTTAATATTATTAATAATGAATACTTAAGTTAATAATTCAGAACAAATATTTACTTATTTCAAATAAAAAATAAATAAATATTTACTAATTTTAAATAATACAAAAATTTAAAAATAAAACTAATAAAATATAAATCCTAAATAAAATTAATCAAATAAAAATAAATTAATTAATATTTAATTGAATTACTATTAAATTAATTGATTACTATTTAGTTTGTATTAACTAAACAATTTTAAAAATTAATTGATTATTTAATTTAAATTTATTAAATATTTTAATAATTAGTTGGATTAATATTAAACTAATTAATTATTATTCAATTTGAATTAATTTGAAATAAATAAATATTTATTTGTGTGTTATTTAATTTCAATTACATATGATTTAATTTATTTCTAATTGATTAAATATATTGAGGTTTTATATTTAATAAATTTTATTTTTAAATTGGTGTATTATTTGAAATCAGTAAATCAAAGAGGTTCGAAAACCCCATTGATATAAATTTTATAATTTTTGTTTTAAATTCATAATTATAATATTATTAAAAATCTTGGAAATTATTTTTTATGAATGCATATTGGCCTAGTGGTAAAGACTTAAGATATTGTTTAATAGTATTGAGTTCGATTCCTTATAAGAAATAATTTTGTCTTTTTGATATTATTAAATCAGAATTGTTTAAAAATTAATTTATAATTTAAAATTAATTTAATATTTAAAAAATGAAAATAAAAAATAAAAGCCAACGTGGCAGTCCAGTCACGGTTTAAAAATATAAAAAACCGATTTGATAAAAATATTAACAAAAGGACTAATATGGTTCGGTTAAATTTTGTAAGGGATTAAATCGAGTCCTTTTTTTTGTGAGGGACTAATTTGGGCTGTGTGATTTTTGTGAGGGACCAAAATGGATCTTCACTCTTTATTTTATTTTGGAAGTCAAAGGTAATGCAATCATTAAATATGGATTCATGAATCATGTCACATAATTTTAAAAAAAAAAAATAGTTTGACTTGGCAAAATATATAATCGTAATTGATATTATAAAATTATTTTACATTCTCACCGCATTTTTTTTTCTTTATTTTGATTCCTTAGTTATTGATAAATTTCTCCTCTTTTATTTAGTTTGAACAAGAAAATTGATATTATTTACTTAAATTCGCATTTGATAAAATTATTTGTTTCAAAATAATTGTCGTTTTTAGTTTTAAATGCAATTCTAATTTTTATATTCCAATTCTACCATCTAATTAATATTCTCAATTTATTATTCTCTGAGGAAAATTAATTAAATTATTTAATTAAATTTATTATTCTCAATTTATTATTAGACTTGGTTGATGCACGGAAAATTAATTAAATTATTTAATAATTAATTAATATAAATTATAATAAAAGATAATTAATTAATATAAATTATAATAAAAGATATATTAAATTAATTTATATTATAGTTTTAAGAACAACAAAATACATATAAAATTAACATCTTACATGTATAATTTATCTATCTCAAGTACTTAATTTTCTTTGTAAATTATATTATATTATAAATTTTGTTGAATATATGTCATTTATTATCGTATTTAAGTATTTTTATCCTAACACACAAAGTAACATGTAAAACAACAAATACATAATTTAATATATATATATATATATATATATATATTAACTTTTAAAAAAATTGATATTAATTTTTATTTATAATCATCGCAAATAAAATAATAATTAAAAAATATTTAGATTTAAATATTGTAATTGATTTTTTTAACTATAATTATTGAGTTCATGTTAAGTTGAAACTTAATCGTCTATTGTTTTCCGTCATTGACGGCTAGAGAAAAAACTGTAGTGATAGTGCAAAAACATGAGAAATAATAAATGTAGGATATATATAGCATTGGGAATGGGAAATCCTAACGTCAACATAATTTGTATTGTATTGATATTGTTGTATAGTTGAGATTTTTGTAAGTTATGTTTATGTTATGGTAACGTGATGCTAATTTTCATATACTGCTATGTAAAATTAAGTTAAAGTTTCAACGTAATTCAGTTTAACATAAGATAGTCGAAACAACCCAAAATAATGAATTAAGATTATTAGTAACATCTCCATCAGATTACAAAAAAAAAAATTATGATTTTGTCATCTCTTGCTTTTCTACTCACTAAACCAAAAAAAAAAAAATTAAAAAAGAAAATTTCTTTCCCTACCTCCTTCTTTTCTAGATCACCTCCGATGAAAAACCCAAAATATCCTCACTTCGGAAATGCATTTCCGAAACTTTTTTTTTTTTTTTTTCAAAATTTGTCTTATTTCGGAAATGAACTTCCGAAAACACGAAAAAAAGGTATTTTCGGAGATGCATTTCCGAAAACACCTTTTTTTTGGGAGGGGGTGTGTTCGGAGATGCATATCCGAAATATTCCAAGACCAAATTGGTCTTGGAATGTTTCGGATATATACTTCCGAAAGAATTCAATAATTATTAAAAAATTAAAATCAAGGTGAATCAATACAATTAATAGGTATAAATCAAGGTGAATCAATAAAATGAAGGTTAATCAATAAAATCAAGGTGAATCAAAATTTTCTAAACAATTTTAAAGTTAAAAATAATTTATAACTTATATAAATATATAATATATAAATATATAATAATTAATATATAAATATATAAATATATAAATATATAATAATTATTATAAATTAAAACACTTATTTTTTTTAATTTTTATAATTATTATATAAATATATAAATATATTTATAATTAATATATAATAATTATTATATAAATATATAAATATATAATAATTTTATAAATATATAATAATTATTATAATTATTATATAAATATATAAATTAAAACACTCATTTTTTTTATAAATATATAATAATTATTATAAATATATAAATAAAAAATTATAACCTATTTTGTAAGTGAAATTATTTTAATTTTTTTAATTAAAATTATTTTAAATTTTAAAATATGAATCAGGATAGAAATATATAATAGCTATTATTCATAACTCATAAATTATATCAAAATATATAATTATTATTATTCATTACTCATAAATTATATCAAATTTATGATATGTGAATTAATTAATATCCTAAAATTAATTTTTGAGATTTTTTTAGATTTTTTTTGTTGTTTCGGAGATGCATCTCCGAATTAGTCAAAATCCCAATTTTTGGGATTTTTCGGAAATGCACTTCCGAAGTCTGGAAAAATTTAGAAAAAAAATATTTCGGAAATGCATTTCCGAAGCAGGGTAAAATGGGGTTTTCGCTGGGGGTGACCCCCATAGGGAGGTGGATAAAGAAAAAATCTTAAAAAACTCCATTATCACATTGATTTTTAAAACATCCAGCCACACTCCTAATGCCTAAAATTTCACCTTTATATTTGACGTGCATGCCAACTAAACTTGCTTATGGGGACGGAATATGACTAATATTTAATGGCAATTTTTTAATCCATTTCTTAATACTCTTAAGTATTTAGTGCAATTTCAGTTATGCCCCCTACTCTGGAGATACATATTAGGAAACAAATTTTTTTTCAAGAATTTAGTTTTTTCCGGAGCTACATATATGGAAGCATTTTAAACTAGTAACATTGGGGAAAACTTCATAATAATTCAGTTCAGCGAATCTTCCAGAACTACATCTACGAAACGTCTTAACACCAGAATATTCTGTGGATACAACTCCGAAACTTTCTGCTATATTTTGAACCAGCATGATCACTCTCCATTGTTGTTTTTCTTCTTCAACACTTACCTTCACCAACCTAAAAAATCCTACATCATCAATATCACTTTTCACTCCAAAGCTTCAACTTTTTGGTGCAGCAAATCAAAGGGAGTAAGAAAAGACTGAATTTCAGGTAAAGATTCATCTTTGTCCATTACATTGCTCACATTAATCATGAAGTTTTTTTTTTAAAAAAAGTAACGTTGCTTCCGTAGGTACAGCTCCGAAACGTGTTGAAGATGAACATGTTTTGTAGGTATATCTCCGGAACATGTATGTGCTGTTTTTTTACAGTAGTTTTATAATTTTTTTGTTATTTTTGTTGTGTTTACAAATAGTTATGATGCTCCCCGATAATATCTCAAAAGAATTAGTTTCTACAGACGATGTTTCTCTGAATGTTCAAGGGGTTATCGTAAAGACGGTAGATATCGGTGGTGACTTTAATAACAAGCAAGAGTTTGATGATCGTGATAGCATGCTCACATGGATTCGTAGGGCTGTAACTAGACTCGGTTTTTGTGTGGTAATATGAAGATCAGATAATGGTTTCGAAAGAAGAAACACTTTTGTAACAATGTTGTGCGAAAGAAGCGGGAAATACCATACTCCTCTACGGAAGTTTAAAAGAGACGACACGGGTAGTAGAAAATGTGAATGTCTTTTTAAAATTCGTGGTTACATGTTGGCTAGCAAGAAGTGAAAATTTAGTGTTATTTGTGGTTTGCACAACCATGAATTGTGCTCAAATTTACAAGGTAATCCTATTATATGTCGGCTCAAACTGGAAGAGAAGACATGTATTAGTGACATGACCTTGAATCTTGTCCAACCGAAAAATAACTCACCACATTGAAACGGAAGGAACCCGACAATGTATCAAATATAAGACAAGTGTATAACATTCGATACCGGACTAACAAGGAGATTAGGGGAGATAGAAGTGAGATGCAACAACTATTGAAATTGTTGGATGATAACAATTACGTGTCCCGGTACAGAACTTGCAACGATGGAGTTATGGTCCGAGATATTTTTTGGACTCATCCAGATTCGATAAAGTTGTTCAACATATTCTCAACTGTGCTCATTCTCGATTCTACATACAAGACCAGCAAGTATAGACTTCTATTATTTGAGATGGTTGGTGTTACATCTACCGAGAAGACATATGCCATTGGTTTTGCTTTTTTTGGAGTGTGAAAAAGAGGATAATTTTACATAGGCATTAGAGGTGTGTCGGTCACTCTTAAAGGACCAAGTTGAGATGCCTAACATGATTGTTACAGACCGCGATACCGTGTTGATGAATGCGGTGGCAAAGATATTTCCTTCTTCTAATGCATTACTTTGTCGATATCACATAACAACGAATGTAAGAAGTCGGGTTAAACCCACGGTTGGGACGAAACAAGTAGAGTCCGAAGGTGGAAAATTGATGAAGCCCGATGTGATTGTTGAAAAAATAATGGATGCATGGAATCGTATACTAAATTCATCCACAAAAGAATTGTATGCTGATTTCGTCATTCAATTAGGAAAATATGTGAAAAGTATCATGCTTTATTGAAATATGTTGAAAGCACCATTCTTGGTCAGGTGAAGGAGAATATTGTATGTGTGTGGACTGATAATGTCCGACACCTTGGGAATACAACCACCAACAGAGTCAAGTCGGCTCGTGCTAGTTTGAAAATTGGTTGTGTAATAGCAGGGGGACTTGTATCGATAATAGGACTCAGTAAATCTCATGATTAAAAACTAACATAATGAGATACAAACCACATTTGGTCGGAGCATAACGGTGTTGGAACATCGATTTAAGGACAACATTCTTTATTCTTAATTGATCGGCAATATATCTCGGTCCGGGTTGAACAATATTTTTACGAGGCCAAACGAGGTGAAATTGTAGGTTCCGATGGTGCAAAGTATGGTTACACTATTTCTAAAACATATGGTCTCCGTGTGCTTGTGTTATTGCTAAAAAGATGAAACTAGGTGAGTCGATAAGAATGGACAAAGTTTGCCCTCATTGGAAAAGACTTAGTTTTGATGATGATGGTTGCATGGAAGGAGGTAAACCGAATATCTCTATTTCTACCGAATCGGAAGCAATACAAGAGAGATTTTTGAAGGCCAATGACAACATGAAACTCCACATCAAAGAACAATTGAGAAAGATTGGATATCCCGAAACAATCATATGAAACCGCCTTCTCAACCGGTAAAGACAAAGGGTGCTCCGAAGAAAATGAAGCCTACACCGAATGACAACTCGACTACACAATCTCCTTCTTATTGTGAACACGTTGATAAACAATTTCCCGACTCACCGACTCCTAAATCTCAAAAAAGTGCCATGACAGGAGCTCGCATAAGCAAACCGCCTCCGACCTCGATTTCACCTATAATTCCACTCATCGACAAGATGCCGGTTTTTATGCAATACATTGAGTGGATCGTCAAAGTTGAGTGGGACGATAATTACGGTTATCGGGCCGTTTCAGGTTTGCTTGGTAAGTGAGAGGATAATCATGCGCTTGTCGGTCATTAACTTACCCAAGAGTTGAAGACGCATAAAGAATCGTACACGCGGTTATATGGAGAAAAAGATAAATTTGAAGCGGTTTACAAATCTCTTGTTCCTTGCTTGAGCGGTCACGCACCGGTGTCAAAATGGATGAGATTCTTGAAAATGGGGCATCTTATTGCATGTACATATGATAGGGTTTGCATTGACTTGACGCGATACGGGTTTTTGGAAACCTTTTTTTCCGCTCCGCACCGCACCACCTAGAAATCCAAATGATCGCATCATGTGTTGGGTGGCTTGCAAAATCAAGTCATTTTGTACAAGTTTAGTTGAAACCGGGATGCCCCATATCACCTACATCATCGGAATGGATGACTCATCATACCGCAAATGTCGAGACGTGGCCGAATCTTTTCGTCAAAAGGATGCACAAATTCAAAAGATTGAACAACATCGAAAAGGAATCGCATACGGAAAAGTCCAAGATGAAACCACCAATAGATTTAGCCGGCGACACTTGTTTTGATTTGTTTTGAATTTTGGAAGTGTGATATACTCACACTTTTTAACATTGCAATATAACCAATTACTAACATTGCAATATACTCACTTTCCTTATTATTCTGTTATACTGAAAAAAATGTAACAGCAAAAGTTCCGAATATGTATCTACGAAAGTTTCTTAAGTTGCAGTACCAGGTTATTTTCCGTAGATCTACATACAATACCAATATATCTGGATTCTTTTTATGGATATAGCTACGGAAAGTTGTGTGACAGAAAATGGGTGGTCGATACTCACCTAGGGTTTTCTATAAATTTAGGGTTTCTTATGTTTTCTTTCACACAAACACAAAAATGTCTCAATATGATATCAACATTCGTTGGTATGTCGCAAGTGTCACCTACTCCGACGACAAATCTACTCCGACGGCAAAACATCTGGGAGGACGTTCAAACTCAACGATTACACCTCGCTCGACGATATCATTGACGAAATCCATTATCGCCTACCTTCGGAGACAAGCGAAAGGTTGTGAAGCTCGAGTATCGTTCACCTTCAGTTGACAACGAAGGGAACGTCGTTTACCGCAACGTGGAGCTCAAGAACCGAGAGAATGTTTTGGAGAAATGACGAACGTATTTCGGTTTCGAAGAGAAAATCCCGCTCGAGCTATTGAAATGTAATATTTAATTTTCTGTTGAAATCATCAATATAATGCCAATTTTATTTTATGAATGTTGATTTTATCGTTGCAATGTTTATTTTCTGGTATTCTACTTCTGGGTTTCTTCCGTAAATGTGCATACAGACAAATTCCATAGATGTAGCTCCAGAACATGTTGACGTTGAGTAAAAAAATGTGCGTTCAGAAATACATCTCCGGAAGCAGAGAGATATTTTTGAAAGCGCACAAGGTGCCTAAGAACCCCAAAAGGTGGAATAAAAAATTCTCTATTATTTAATTTGAAGATAAATGCACTATTATTCCAAGTATTGGACTTAGAAAGATTTCATTTGGTCATGCACTAACTAATAAATAATTTGCAAGCATATAAAGTTGATTATTGTTGTGTCAAACCTTCACTCTTATAATCCAAAACTTTTCCAACGTACTACGTATTGATTAGTATTTTAGCGTGTTGTAACTAAGGGTTCCAATCACAGGTCCCATTCAGAAAATTCTCTCGAGCACGTATATGCTCATAGAAGATAATTTTGTTTTACAGAAACTCGAATTTGTTTTGCCTATATTATAAATACCACAATACATTTGAGTGCAACCGCAACACACTTTCTCACATTTAACTGCTAACTATAATCAACTTCAAAGCAGTTATTTGTTCTTATTATTCATACACTTCACTAGCTACAATGGCAGCCAATAATCATCTATACCATATTTCATTGGCACTGCTTTTTTGCTTTGGATTATTGGCTATTCAAGTCACTTCTCGCACTCTCCAAGATGACTCCATGTATGAGAGGCATGGTCAATGGATGAGTCACTATAACAAAGTCTATAAGGATCGTCAAGAAAGGGAGAAACGTCTCGAGACATTCACAAAAAACGTGAATTACATTGAAGCTTTCAACAATGCCGATAATACATACAAACTAGGCATTAATGAATTTGCAGACCTCACTAATGAGGAGTTCATAGCATCTAGGAACAAATTTAAGGGACACGTGTGCTCCTCAATCACAAGGACAACTACTTTTAAGTACGAAAATGTAAGTGCAATCCCTTCTACAGTGGATTGGAGGAAGAAAGGAGCAGTAACACCTGTGAAGAACCAAGGACAATGTGGTAAATATCTATCTTAATGAGTAATGCATTTAATTCTACATGTAATCATAAACTTAATTGTCATCTAACTCTAGATAGTTTTAATTTACCTTTTGTAGGATGTTGTTGGGCGTTTTCTGCTGTTGCGGCAACCGAAGGAATTCATCAGTTGAGTACTGGAAAATTGATTTCTTTATCAGAACAAGAACTTGTTGATTGTGACACAAAAGGTGAGGACCAAGGTTGTGAGGGTGGTCTCATGGATAATGCTTTCAAATTCATCATTCAAAATCATGGACTGGACACTGAAGCCGAATACCCCTATCAAGGTGTTGACGGAACATGCAATGCAAACAAAGCATCCGTCTATGCAGCTACTATTACCGGCTATGAAGATGTCCCTGCCAACAATGAGCAGGCACTGCAAAAAGCTGTGGCAAATCAACCAATTTCTGTAGCCATTGATGCTAGTGGATCAGACTTTCAATTTTACAAAAGTGGTGTTTTTACTGGATCATGTGGAACTGAGTTGGATCATGGTGTCACTGCCGTGGGTTATGGTGTCAGTAATGATGGAACTAAATATTGGTTGGTTAAGAACTCATGGGGAACTGATTGGGGTGAAGAAGGATACATTATGATGCAAAGGGGAGTCGAAGCTGCCGAAGGCCTCTGTGGCATTGCAATGCAAGCATCTTACCCTACTGCATAAATACAAAACTCAATACTTATGTTACCTAAAGTGTAATTCGGCCTAAACTGTGATTGTTTGTGTGCTTATCAGCTACATTCATCATGGTTTCTACAACTAGTTGTGTATATTCCATACATCTACTATTTATACTTGTGCATTTATCAATACAATGAAGATAGATATTAAGAACAAAATTTATCATTCACTCTTCTTTTTCTTTAGTTAGTAGTTTTTTTATTTGTTTTTCTAATTTTAAAATCTCACAGATCTTCTTTATAACTTACAAATGGCTCTTAGAAATATTTTTTGTTTCTCTCTTACAACTCCTGGCTTTTAGAGAACCCATAAAATGTCATCAAAGCGGCATTAGTTTAGGTTTGAGACATATAATGCAAGTCAAACATATATAAGAGGAATGCTAAATTAATGAAAATCAAGAGAAAAATTATAGGCATGGGTTATTGTTTATAAATATATTCAAAATATGATTCAAAACGTATACAGACTCTTTTAAACATCACCTTAATTAAGACTCTTCCAGCATCTCTATGGAGAATAGTGACTACCAAACTCATGATACTTGTTGCCTATGTATCATACTGGTAGATTGTAGAGCTCCAAATCTCCCCAGCTAATGAAGAGATTGCTGAAATATGCTGAAAACTGAAACACTCATCCAGTTTGATATCACAATTCCAAACAAATTTGCCATGTTACAGTGTTTTGAGATATATCACTCAGACACAAACAAGCTTGCACAAAACAAATAAGTATTGCCTCTCTGCTTTCATGTATTGTAACTCACTAAACAAGTTTCAAGTATGCATTTCGTCAACTTATAGACTAAAAATAGATGACAACATCAATCAGCACTTTTTGATAAAAATGAAGATTGTTTTAGGAAACTGTAGGACTGATCAATTCATTCAACTCAAGTTTAAGTGCATGTTTGGTGACAGATTGCTTCTATTATTAGTATGGTTGCATGTCAAATTGTCCATTCAATCAAACAATATCTTTTAACATCAAAACTTAAGGAACTATCATGATATTGACGAGATTGCTAGTGAATAACTCAACATTAACGGATCAGATTGGCCAAAATGATATCCTTTCATATATTTTTCCACCTATCTACTGGAATGCAACAGCACATCTGCGGTGCAACCATGGTAAACGTTTATTCTTTTTGAGAGACAAAAATATCTCCCTTGCATTAGGTTTGTTGAAAATATCTAGAGCAGCAAAATATATCCTTTGATCAACACCTTGCATTAAATCTAATTCCTTAATACAGTCAGCAATGCTGTATTTAGAGTTACGTTTCTCTATCGCAGCTGCCCTCATCTTTGAAGCAGAAGCCATCTCCAATATAGCGTCAGCAATAGCATCATCAACTCCTTTACGCCTTCTTTTGCGACTACTGCCAGTTGCTGTAGGTGTAGTAGGTTGAACTGTTGGAAGGTAATTTGAATCTTCCTCGTCATCGGATTCAGATGAAGACTCCTCTTGGTGTGTGCTCAAGAACTCTGGACAAGGAGCTCTAGGAGTATGTTCACCCTCAGGCGTAGCTAAAAATTCATGCTTTCCGTTCACTGTTGGCTCAGAGAATATTGTACATAGCTCCTTAAAGATTGGACAGCCACCACTTTTTAAGGGCTCAGCATCGGGATGATTCTGTAATTTTTCAAGAGTTACGTCAAGTATTTAAAAAAAAAAAAAGAACAGAAAACAGATTGTGCCTAAGTGCAATAAAACTCCGTTACCAAAACAGTGATACTGCAGAAATGATTTGACTCCTCTAAAGTAAGGAAAATTTGAGGATAACATACCTTTATGTATTCAGCCCAAATTTCATCATCGGCCCTTATATACCCCGTTGCTTCATCCCAAATAAAGTCACCTTGATCAAGAATGGACTTCACGATAGCATACTGCCTCCTCAATACTGAATGTCTGTTTTTGAGTTGTTCCCTATCCCATTTCAAACCTGTTTTGTTGTAAAATCCATCACATATACATTTCCATGCTTTCTTATTGAATGAATTGTTTTGTTTATTCCCTTTATGTACTTGGTCAACCATCAGATCAGCCAGTATCTTAGTGAGTGATGTTGTCCACTTCGCCCTCGACTGTTCCAGCTGCTGAGTTTCAAGCCTTCTTGACCTAGTCATGTGGCCTGCCATCTATGTTTTAACTAACATTAGTGCTCGACAAAGACGATTATAAGCACATGCAGTTAGACATAAAAACACAAAAACACATACTCCACACAGGAACATGGAACTCTACATGCATATAGTGATGAATCAAAAGATTCAAAATCACATAATTCAGGAAAAAAATTCCAATAAGAGTATGATACACTGTATACCAGTAAGCATAGAAAATGGCAAAGAAATAAACTTTATATGATTCAGAATCATGGTAATCAGATGCATCTTAACTCAAGCATTATTCTACACCAGTGGAATCATTACATTGAATAAATTGATTGAATATACTGTAATACTCTAATAAAGACAATTACTGCATATTTTTTGAGGTTTTTCAAAACCCTAATAAAGCAGAGAGAAGAAAGAAAAATTACCTGAGAGAAACACCAATTTCTCCGATTACAATTGATCCTTCGATGAGGTTATAGCAGAGAAGTAGAAGGGGAAACCTTGCAAACAAACCTCGTTTGCCAATAACAAAATAAAAGGTTTAAATGAGTTTTGTACTTAAATTTAAATTTTTTATTTTTCCTTCCATTAATAAAAATAGCATATTTTAATACATTTATGACTATTTAGATTGATTATTGGGAAATTAATATATACCAACTTATACACTAACTTCCCTTAAATTGACATATACTAACCAAAGTTTCTAGTAGTAGTACATTTTTATCTATCAAATTCAAAAAGTTGGATATTTCAATGTGAAATGTTCAAATACTATTTAATAAATAATTAAATATATTAATATTAAAGGGTATCATGTGATCAATTGAAGACACACTTCAACTTTTTGTGAAAGATAAATAAGTTGTCTTCATAAAAAAAAAGTATGTAAATGTGATTTATACTTGTAAATTTTGTCATCTTCTGTTGGTCGGTACCTATTCTTTGGCTATTAAGGAGTATACCGTTAGTATCCTAATTCAAGACCAGAGATAACCTGATTATGAATGTTATCTGATAATGATGAACCAAGTACAAGGCATAAAGAGTTTTAAGGAAGAAGACAATTTTAATCGGTGCAAATATGTTTCTCTGATTATGAATGTTATCTGATAATGATGAACCAAGTGCAAGGCATAAAGAGTTTTAAGGAAGAAGACAATTTTAATCGGTGCAAATATGTTTCTTTTCATTCATAATTCCATAGTGGCTAAATATGTTTCTTTTCATTCACAATTCCATAGTGGCTAAATATGTTTCTTTTCATTCATAATTCCATAGTGGCTAAATAGAGCAAGTGGTTATTTGCCAACCAATCATATTTAATAAAATCTAACAAACTTGATACCTCATCCTTCTAGAAAGCTTAAAAGGACATATTAAAGAAAACAACAAAATAAGGAAAATGAACAACAAGTTATTATTCCACCATACTAGAGTTCGAACCAATATTTCACAATAAATATCAATAACATTAAATCCTTTAACATCTTCAGTAAAGGTTAACACATCTTGGTCATTATTCAATAGCCTAAATCCTCAAGCAAAAAGAAAACTTTGGGTTCTGATACCACTGACACTTTGTATTAGAGAATTATACATGCCACCCCCCCATTTTTTATTCCATTTTTATCCCTAAAGAGATACAAAGAATTTCGGGTACACCTTACAAAATTTTCGGTAGAAGTAAATTACCGGTATTGTATTTGAAATTTCCGGGCAGTACCGAAAATTTCATTATAACTGAAATTTCCGATATATTCTAATATTAGGTTTTTTTAATGGTTGAAATTTTACCGACACTTTTGGAGGGTCCTTATTGCATCGACGCGTATGTGTGGTCTAGAATGCATCATCATTTGTATAAATAGGGGTGTTAGGGTTATTGGATAACATATCTCAACAAAATGTCTCTTCCTCAGTATTTGATTAATGTAGAAGTGTACTTCAATGGCTACAACCCTACTGTTGAAACCAAGATTCCAGATGGGACCGAATTCTTTGCCACATTGAAAGAAACGAATAATATGCTTCCTGATTTCGATAACAGAAGGGTGACAACGATCGAGTTTCGGGAGGACTGGATTGATACAATTGGAAGGGTGAAATACAACCTAACCGAGTTGAAGAATGATGAAGATGTGAAGGCCGTGTGGAAATCATTTCACCGTAGGATAACTAAAGGTCTGATCGAGCTGGATGCGTAGATCCGAAGATCCGTGGATGATATAATGAAGTGTCTGAAATGTCCAGAGTCATTCGTTAGTGCCTAGGTTTTCGTGTTTCGGAGTACTGTTTATGTTTGTTGTTTGTCATCTGATGTTTGTTAACTATGTTTGTTTGTTATTGATGTTATTTTATTTTCTTTACCTAATCGAAACATGTACTAGCAAAAAAAGATGATGCAATAAAAAAGATGTGTGTCTAAAATATACAAATAATACAAACATAAAAAAATAAATCTACATAGGCCCTCCACGGGCAACATCGGTCAACCTAGCTAAAGTAGTATGAACCTCACCATCATGGTTCACCAAACCCATGAGACTATCTAAGTAAACAGCGATGAACTGTAGGCGGCTGTCTTGGTCACCTACGAGAGGTGGAGGTGGTGGTAGTAGATCGGACGAATCCCTGGTAGTTGAAGGCTCTGGAACATCAGATGTTGTGGCAGGTGGTATGACCCTAGGGTGTGACACATTGTGGAGCCACTCCAGGTATCCATCCTCGCACTGCCCAAGCTCCTGAATTGCAACGGTTGTATTAATGATCTCACATGGGAGCTGATGATGTGACTCTGAAACCATTGATCAATGCCACCAGCTGGAGCCTCTGTGACCGGACGTGGGATGCCCTGTATATAACCATACTGGCGTAGACACCTCTCAGGCAAGTGTTTAGCCACATGGCTCTCCCATCTGTCATACCTTGAATATAAAGTAGATACCTCCGAAGGACGATAAGGGCGGTGAGCTGTATACGGTATCCAGATGATATCATCCAATGTCAGAGCATCCAGCTTCCGCCTGTACTCCATCAACCCTCTTGGAATGACTTGTTTGGCCTTCCACCTCTTCGCACATGGCTCAAAAGCCACAGCACGCTAGATCTTCCGGTCAGAGATGTGAGGGAAATGCTCGTAGATCCAACATTGCATAAAAAATCATAAAATAAATACACCCAAATAATTAAACACAAAACCATCTAATAAATTATAATATACCTGTAACAATCTCAGGTAACTAGCAAGTTGTCTGGTATCAGAACGAGATGCAACATCACACTCCGTGTACAACATCGTCCATGCCACCACTCCATAAGCCCAAGATGGGGTGTCAAGGGCGCTGAATAGAGAAAGGTATCGAACATCTATATAAACTCCAAACTTGTCTGCAAAGAGAGTACATGCCACTAGATGTAGCATGTACGCCCTAGAGGCAGCCTGATACCTCTCTGCATCCATAAGCTCCTGATAAGTAGTCTTCAACCAAGAGATCCTAATGTGAAAGCCCTGAGTCTCACCAAACTCATGTAGCACATTCACCTCATCAACCTCCAAAGCATTCATAACTATGCGCACTTCCGTCTCCTGGTCCCTATAAACTGGTGCAAAAAACGTACTAGCAATCGAAATGTGAAAGAGGGCATCCACATCATCTAAAGTCACAGTCATCTCCCCAAATAGAATATGGAAGGATGATGTCTCCGGATGCCACCTCTCAACAAAAGCTGATAACAAGGAGGCGTCAAACATCGTCAAGGAGCATCCAACAAAATCCATCCGATGGAAATCCTCAACTATCCTCCTCACCTGCTCAGGCATCCGAATCTCGGGGAAATTCTTCAACTTCGACTCGTGAGAAGCGACCTTCAACACGACGCTCGTGTAACAAAATAATACAATTAAGCATTTAAACAAGACCAATATTACAGTAAGTATAAATCAAATTGCGTAATAAACATAAAAATCTAGCATTTAGACAAGACTAGTATTACAATTAGTATAATTCAAATTGCGTAATAAATATAAAAATTAAGCATTTAAACAAGACCAGTATTACATACCTCGCTCTGTCATATCCTATAAGTGACATGGTTAGCGTATCTCGTCAACACGGACATGTAAAAAGGTCCTCCGGGGAAACCTCCATCAGTGTGTACTGATGGCTCCGTAGATGCACAAGTGGTGGTGTCTGTATCTTGAACAACCCGCTTGTGAACCACCTGATCTTGAACCACCGTCTCTTAGACCTCCTTAACCACCACCTCAACAACCACCTAAACCACCAACTCAACAACCACCTGCTCCTCAGCGACCAGCTCCTGAACTGTCTGCACCTGAACCACCGGCTCCTGCACTGCAGTGGATGCTCTACCAGTCTGTCGGCGAGTTGCGCGGAACCCCACCATTGCCTGCTGCTCAGTCCTCCGTTTCCGGTTAGAACCGGTCGGAGGAAGGCATTCAATACGTAGCTCTGAGGCCAGCACCTCATCAACAGTTCGAGCAACCATACCTGCTCTGTCGGTGGTCCATCCCGCACTAGAACCGTCTCTGCCTCTGGTTCTCACTGCAAAATTTAACAATATAAGGAAAAGAGCTTTTTTTTTTAAAAAATTGAAATACCGGAAATTTCGAAATTTCCGGTATCATAATATGTACCGGAAATTTCAAATTTTCCGATAATATTGGCAAATGATAATAGTACCAGAAATTTTGAAATTTCCGGTAAAAATACCGGAATTTTTCAAATATCCGGTATAAAATACCGTAAATTTCAAAATATCCGGTAGAAAATATTGTAAATCTTACTTGTTTTCGTCAAATTTCCGGTGTATGCCTTCTAAATTTCCGGTATCTTCTAAAAATTTGAAAAATTCGATCTCTCACGTAAATTTCTGAAAAATGTGGTAATGGAAATTGGTTGGACAATTTAACCTTTTTCATAGGTGTGGGTGGTGTCATGTACAATTTGTGGGGTGACAAGACAAATTCTCCTTGGATTACCATAACCTTCATTTTTTATCACACTTTCAATCTGGATATAGGACATTAAGTCCACATCACATTTCCAATCCATTTTATACAATGCTTCACGAAGATACCACTTCACTTGACGATATACCAATTGTCCCATATGATATATTCTAAATCTGGAAGTTTGTTTTTCTGTTGGCCTACACAAAATAAGTGATAAAATAATCATTATAGACCTTGGAGACCACAACTTAATAATAAAATAACAATTAAAGAAATTAGGGATTACAACTTTATAATAAACTAACAACAAGCATTCCAAACATTTGGGGATCATAAGAATCAAAATATGCAAGAAAGAACCACAATACAAGTTATAGACATTAGGGTCCGTAATACAGACGAGACAAAACATATGCAAAACGATTAGATTCAAATGAAAATATGCAAAAATAATACAAGACAAAACCACTTACTTCGAGTCATAGGACGAGTTTGAAATTTTTAAACTCAAACGAACGAACACATAATCGAGGACGAACGCACGAACATATAGTAGAAGACGCACGAACGAACATACGCATTCATACAATTTTAAAAAGAGGATGATGGTAATTGTTTAGGATTTCTGCATTTCAAAAAGAAGAAACACAAATTAGTAATTTAAAGTTCTTAGTTGATATATGTTAATTTTAATTTAATAATACTAAGTTAATGCTATGGATATTATAATTATAATATATTAAATATTATTAACATAATGATAAATTAAAAAAAACATCTTTAAGAAAATGGCGTACATTTGATAATGACATGTCATCTTTAGTATTGTCCTAATTATTAAAAATTGGTCCCATATTTGAAGGGACTAAACTCCTAAAAAAATTGAAATGAAGAAACCAAAAATTCAATTAAAATTGAGATCAAAACCGAAGAAAAAAATAATATAATTATGGCGGGATTAATAGGTCAGAAAAGCATAAAAATATATACGTGATGGATTTTACAACAAACAGGTTTGGAATAGGACAGGGAACAACTCAAAAACCGAGATTCAGTGTTGAGGAAACCGTATGCTATCGTGAAGTCCATTCTTGATCAAGGTGACTTTATTTGGGTTGAATACATCAAGGTATGTTATCCATCATGTGGTTTGTCGTTATGGATTGAACACCTGTAAATGGTTCCTTCTGTTAGCCTTAGGACTCACCCCTCTTCTAAACTATAGCCATTACCTGAAAAGTCATCAGTTCAGATTATTATAATATGCAATGCACATTCATGCTACCATACTAATAATAGAAGCAATTTGTCACCAAACATGCACTTAAACTTGAGTTGATTGAATTGATCAGTCTCACAGTTTCTTAAAACAAGACTCATTTTTATCAGAAAGTGCAGATTGATGTTATCATCTATTTTTCAATCTAAAAGTTGACGAAATGCATGTTTGAAACTTGTTTAGTGAGTTACAAAACATGAAAACAGAGAAGCACTACTTGTTTGTTTTGTGCAAGCTTGCTTGTGTCTAGGTGATAAATCTCCAAACACTGTAACATGGCAAATTTGTTTGGAATTGTGATGTCAAAGTTGATGGATTTTTCAGTTCTCGGCAGATTTCAGCTATCTCTTGGAAGCTCAACAATCGACCAAATCCATAGGCAACAAGTATCATGATGAGTTTGGTAGTCACTATTCTCCATGGAGATGCTGGAATAGTCTTGATTAAGCTGATGTTTCAATGAGTTTGTATATTTTTTGCATCAGTTTTTGAATATATTTATAAACATTAACCCATGCTTATAATTTTCTTTATCTGTTTGACATGCATTATATGTCTAAGACAAGTTTTGGGTTTTCCAAAAGCCAGGAGTTGCAAGACAGAACTAAAAAACACATTGTGAGAGCCATCTGTTAGTTATAAAGAAGATTTGTGAGATTTTAAAATTAGAAAAACAATAAAAAGACTCTAACTAAAGAAAAAGAAGAGTGAGTGATAGGATTTGTTCTTAATATCTTCATTGTATTGATAAATGCACAAGTATAAATAGTAGATGTATGGAATATACACAACTAGTTGTAGAAACCATGATGAATGTAGCTGATAAGCATACACGCAATAACAGTTTAGACTGGATTACAGTTTAGGTATCATAAGTATTAAGTTTGGTATTTATGCAGTAGGGTAAGATGCTTGCATTGCAATGCCACAGAGGCCTTCGGCAGCTTCTACTCCCCTTTGCATCATAATGTATCCTTCTTCACCCCAATCGGTTCCCCACGAGTTCTTAACCAACCAATACTTGGTTCCATCATTACTCACACCATAACCCACGGCTGTGACACCGTGATCCAACTCAGTTCCACATGAACCGGTAAAAACACCGCTTTTGTAAAATTGAAAGTCAGATCCACTAGCATCAATGGCTACAGAAATTGGTTGATTGGCCACAGCTTTTTGCAGTGCTTGCTCATTGTTGGCAGGGACATCCTCATACCCGGTAATAGTAGCTGCATATATGGATGCTTTGTTTGCATTGCATGTTCCGTCAACACCTTGATAGGGGTACTCGGCTTCAGTGTCGAGTCCATGATTCTGAATGATGAATTTGAAAGCATCATCCATAAGACCACCTTCGCAACCTTGATCCACACCTTTTATGTCACAATCAACAAGTTCTTGTTCAGACAAAGAGATCAACTTTCCGGTACTCAACTTATGAATTCCTTCTGTTGCCGCAACAGCAGAAAACGCCCAACAACATCCTGCAGAAAGTAAATTAAAATTAGGTAGAGCTAGATGACAATTAAATATTTGATCACATATAGAATTAAATGCATTACTCATTAAAATAGATACTTACCACATTGTCCTTGGTTCTTCACGGGTGTCACCGCTCCCTTCTTCCTCCAATCCACTGTGGATGGGATTGCAGTTACATTTTCATACTTAAAAGTAGGTGTCCTTGTGATTGAGGAGCACATGTGTCCCTTAAATTTGTTCCTAGATGCTATGAACTCCTCGTTAGTGAGGTCTGCAAATTCATTGATGCCTAGTTTGTATGTATTATCGGCATTGTTGAACGCTTCAATGTAATTCACGTTTTCAGTGAATGTCTTGAAACGTTTCTCCCTTTCTTGATGATCATTATAGACTTTGTTATAGTGAGTCATCCATTGGTCGTGCCTCTCATACATGGAACCATCTTGGAGAGTACGAGAATTGACTTGAATAGCCCACAAACCAAAGCAAAAAAGCAATGCCAATGAAATATGATATAGTTGATTATTTGCAGCCATGGTAGCTAGTGAACTGCTTTAAGGTTGATTAGTTAGCAGATAAATGTAAGAAAGATGTGTAGTGCTTGTACTAAAGAATGTTGTGGTATTTATAATAGGCAAAATCAAATCCAATTTCATGTAGTTTACATCCTGAAGTTTAAATTAAATTTCTTGCAATAACTACGTGCTTTGGAGAATTTTCTGAATGAGACCCTTAGTTACAACAAGCTAAAATAGGTGTCATTGTTTTATTAAAATATTCATTAGAGGTTATTTTTGAATTTCGAAACGTCAATACTCAAAATAGATAAACTAAACCAATCGTTAGTTGGTTCAGTGGTGATTGGCGCTGGACTTGGTAGGGAGAACCACGGTTCGATCCCCCACAACTGCGATCGGGAGGGGGCTTGACCCACTTGATGCCAGAGCTGTTCCCCCGAACCGGACTAAACCGGTGGTTATAAACCAAAAAAAAAAATAGATAAACTAAATATATCACCTTATTTTTCTATGTTTATAATAAAAATAGATAGGAAAAAGAAACAGAAAATTAGGGCCTGTTTGAAAGGCTTTTTAAAAACTCTATTTTAGTTTTTGAAAATTTAAAAACTAAAAACTTGTTTGATTATAATATTTTACAAATGTGTTTTTAAAAACTCTTCACAATTTTTCAGTTTTTAAAAGCAAAAAACTGAAATGGCTAAATTGTGTTTTGATTTTTACTTTTCAGTTTTTAAAAACTAAAAACAAAAACTATTTCAAACAGACCCTTACTCTTTCCGTATCTTTGTTAGTTTTAAAATTTTACACGTAAATTAAAAAATTATTACTCAATTATCTTAATATACCAAAATGTTTTTAACTAGATCATTATTTATTTTATAACTCTTCATTTAGACTGCTTCTTTGTCTCAATAAATATAATATTTATTAAGATATTATTACTAAGATTTATTGAAATGCAATTAGTGTAAACCTATTATAAATGACATGATTATGGATGTCAATCAATTAGGAGATTTTTTTTTGATTTTTTTTATTACATATGTTCTATAAATAGGATGTAGATTGTATTTGAATAATGAGAATAACACAATATTATTTCTATCCTTCCTCTCAAGTCTTCTATCATATTGTTTCTTATTAATTTCATAACACGTTATTAGCATAAAACTCTATTAAACTTAAAAAAGAAAATAAATTGAAGCCGTAACTATTAGAGGTAATGTTATTTTATTATTATATTCTTTTCTATTATCCGTGTTGAATTTTAATATTTTATGTTATTAAATTATCAAATAATCCCGGAAGGATTACAAAACAATGTGTTTGTTATATAGTTCCTGAAGAACTTAACAAATATCGCTGAAGAATAGTAATGAATTTGTTATATAGTTTTTGAAGAACTTATCAAATATCTCTGAAGGATAATATTGAGTTTATTATATAGTTCCTGAAGAACTTATCGACCATTTCATCTCCATTAAATGTTGGACTCCTTCATCCAAATGTTAGGTTAATTCACTACACTATGAGCCACATTTTGTTCTCAAAGAAGGAAAATTATAGCACCGTTCAAAAATCGGAAATCTCAATTGTCTGGTTCTTAGAAATCCAAGTCCCGAAAAAATGGACAGATGTAGTACTCCCCCACATGCAAGAAAGCAAAAGAAAAAACAACACCCTACACTATGTCGAACTTATCACAAAAATCCTACATTGCACCAGCTATCATTTTGTAGAAGAAGATTCCATATATGTACACACAAAGATAGGACAAAGTGATATAAGGAAAATGAGATTGTAATTCAAGATGGAGAAGTTATCACTCAACAACCAAGTGTTAGAACAAGATTTGTTCTGATCAATTATCTTAGTTTTGATGATAACAATAATATGAATTTTGCTTAAGATAATATGGTACTCTAATCCAATGCAATTTCCTTTTCAGGAAATATATAAAGAGTATGCATAATTCAGCGCTCAGAAGCTTTGTCTAAAAGGGTTCAGCATGCAACATCAGAACATGGTCTGGCAAGACATCAGAAGATGGTCGAAGCAGAATCAGAACATGGGTCTATGGAAGCATCAGAAGAACATGAGATCAGAAGCACTAAAGTTCTGATGGTATCACGCTCAGAAGCACTTCAAGGTCAGAAGATCAGAAGATGCTTTGCACCAAGCTGTTTGACTCTGATGATATTCAAACGTTGTATTCACAAACATCAGATCAGAAGGAAGTACATGTGGCAGGCTACGCTGACTGACAAAAGGAACGTTAGAAGCTATTAAAGGCAACGTCAGTAGACACAGCGTGAACAAGGCTCGAGGTAGTTGACAAAAGCGTATAACATTAAATGCGATGCTGTACGGAACATGCAAAGCATTAAATGCACTCAACGGTCATCTTCTCCAACGCCTATATATATGAAGTTCTGATGAGAAGCAAGGTTAACGATTCTGAACAAAACAACTCATATTAACTTGCTGAAACTCTGTTCTATTCAAAGCTCAGAATCTTCATCTTCATCAAAGCTCACTACATTGCTGTTGTAATATATTAGTGAGATTAAGCTTAAACGTTAAGAGAAATATCACAGTTTGTGATTATAGCTTTTAAGAAGCAATTGTAATACTCTTAGAATTGATTACATTAAGTTGTAAGGAACTAGAGTGATCGTGTGGATCAGAATACTCTAGGAAGTCTTAGAGGTTATCTAAGCAGGTTGTAACTAGAGTGATCGTGTGGATCAGAATACTCTAGAAAGTCTTAGAGGGTATCTAAGCAGTTGTTCCTGGAGTGATCAGTGTGTGATCAGAAGACTCTGGAAGACTTAGTTGCTGACTAAGTGGAGAACCATTGTAATCCGTGCGATTAGTGGATTAAATCCTCAGTTGAGGTAAATCATCTCTGCGGGGGTGGACTGGAGTAGTTTAGTTAACAACGAACCAGGATAAAAATAACTGTGAAATTTATTTTTATCGCTCAAGTTTTTAAAGCTACACTTATTCAAACCCCCCCTTTCTAAGTGTTTTTCTATCCTTCACCAAGAAGATCAAGAGAGCGTAGAAACATTCCTCCATCCAACTCCTAAAATGAAATTCATGGTGAACAAAGGAAGATGAATGCAAAAATCAACATGCTCATTGAAAAAATGGCAAGGGAAAAATCTTATCTCCCTAACATTTTCTAGTGAGGATGATGACGAGATGAATTAAGTGTTTCTTAGATGTTTTCATTTTTGTTATGCATATTTTTCTTGTATATTCAATTTAAGCAAATTTCCCTTTCTATAATTTGAATTTCTAATAATATGACTGTGATGTTTTCCTTTTCTCTAAATGTATTAATTGCCCTTGCTTGCATATTTATTTATCGCAATGCATCTTTACTCGTCTTTTTGATTTTGACAAACAGGGAGAAGTATACTCTCAAGGGGAGTACGGTATACTCTTTATCTAAATCAGGGGTTTAATCACTCCAAATATATCTATGTTGCTTCTTTTACCACCTCCCCTGAGAGATGTGTTGTCATCATCAAAAAGGGGGAGAATGTGGAACCTTATTTTGCAGGTGATATGCTTTTAAGAAGGACATCTACTTTTGATGATGACAAACTGTGATAAGTCAATTGAACAATTAAACGGATAAAGAGGCAAACCTTATCATTAGGGTTTGATGAACTTGACTATCCGATGACGGAAAACAGATAAATGCAACTAAAGTCTCATCTCAAGCTACTCAAGCATGTGTCAATGAAAAGAGAAGTATCTGACAAAGACTTGAAGTACTTAGGTTCCTCCTAGATTTAGCAATGAGTGAACAATTGTTAAACAAAAGGGATTTATCGTAAAAGTACAAGGATAAAGTATACACACACACACACACACACTAAATTGAACTGGATGCAAACGAGCCTCAAAAGAAAGGTAAGTCTATTGCATTAAAATCCAATATCAAGAAATGCACTAACGCTTTTCAGGCTAGAGAAGAAGATCCTGAAGAATCAGAATCCGAAGAAGAAGATGAACTGTCCTTGATCTCCAGAAGGCTAAATCAACTCTGGAAGAACAAGCAAAGGAAGTTCAGAGGCGTCAGAAGTTCAAAGAAATTTGAACATGGAGAATCTTCTGATGACAGAAGATTTGACAAGAAGAAGGTCATGTGCTATGAATGCAATGAGCCTGGACACTTCAAGAATGAATGTCCAAAACTTCTGAAAGAAAATCCCAAGAAGAAGTTTCATAAGAAGAAAGGTCTTATGGCAACCTGGGATGAGTCAGAAGATGATTCAGACTCTGAAGATGAGCAGGCCAACTGTGCGCTGATGGCGACAGAAGATGACGATCAGAATCTACATCAGAATCAGATTCTGAAGAGGTATTTTCTGAACTTACTAGAGATGAGTTAGTTTCCAGTCTAACAGAACTTCTGGAATTCAAGTCTCAGATTAGTCTCAAATACAAAAAGCTGAAAAAGCTATTTGAATTTGAAACAAAGAAGCTTGAGTTGGAGAATTCTGAATTAAAAGAAAAACTGTTAAAATTATCCAATAATGTTGGATCTCCTTCTGATTCAGAAAAATCCACTCCTAGTCTAAAGCATATTCTGAAAGAACATGATTTAAGTTTCAGGAAGTTCTTATCTAGAAGTATTGGCAGAAGTCAGCTAGCTTCTATGATATATGCTGTGTCTGGAAACAAAAGAGTCGGCATTGGTTTTGAGGGTGAAACCCCATACAAACTTGAACCTGTTGATAAAATGAAAATCACATACAAGCCATTGTATGATCAGTTCAAGTATGGCCACTCACATGATATTAGGCACACTTCACATGCTCAAAGTTTTCACATTACACACACTAAAAAGCATGTGACACAACCTAGGAAATATCATGAAACTCACATTAAGAATTATCATGCTGTTCCTCCTATTGCTTACAATGTTAAACCCAAGTTCAATCAGAACTTGAGGAAAACTAACAAGAAAGGACCCAAGAAGATGTGGGTACCAAAGAAAAAGACTATTTCTTTTGCAGATTCTCTTGGCGACAAAGAAGATAAAAGTCAACATGTCATGTCACCTGGACTCAAGTTGGTCTCAACACTTGAAGGGAAGAAGGACTGTCTTCCAAGTTCTGGTACTTAAATCTGTTGAAGAAACTATGTTTGTAGGAGATCAGAAAAGAAAGTTTATTAGTCTTGGAACCATCTGTTTTGTTTGTTTCTAAAGCAATGGTGTTTCGTTCTTGATTATTCTGAATGTTCTAAATGCTACAGAATATACAATATTGAAACATTGATTGTGGACGAATCAATAAATATCTGGTTTGATGATAAACTTGTTTCTGATGAAACAAAGCAGCTTAAGAATTTCTGCAGATACAGTTTTGTCCTATCAGAAGCTGCAGAACAAAGAAGTGAATCTCCAGAAGCTGTGTATATCAGAAGGAATGGATCAGAAGATCATTCAGATTTACATCAGCACACTTCAGAAGGAGTGTTTCCAGAAGAGAAACTTGATCAATTCAGAAGCAGTGATCGAAATCAGAAGGCGTAAAGCCTATTGAATATTTCACACCTGTCATCCATTATCTGATGATGAACACGTGTCTCTACGGTCAGTACGAAGCGTGCAGTTGAAAAGACGCCGACCTAGGTAACTGTATTAAATCATTTCATTTACCATGCTATCTCTCCTAATGTCATTTCTCATTTAATGCAAAATGATTTAATTATTTTCAAATCTTTTAAATAGCCCGCTTCAACTTCATTCTTTTCTCCTTCTCTCTATTTTGTTCTACATTTTTTTTCGCTGCATCTGTTTTTTTTCAAACCCTAGTCTTTGTTCTGATCTTACGGCATAATCATCATGAACTCTTCCTCTTGTTCATCTTCCTCAAAAGAAAAACTTACTTCTTCACAAATCCTTCTACAAAATTATGAATATGCTCCTTTGAAAACTTGCTTGATACCCACGAAGGACTTGGAGGTTTTATGTGAAACTGCTGTGGACTTAAACAATCTTAAAGCGAATGGCTTTAAGTGTGATGCAAGAATCCTTGAGAAAGGATGGTCCAAGTACCTTAATAGATTGGTTGGTCCAATTTATCCTGATCTTGTGAAGGATTTCTGGGTACATGCAACGGTTACCCCAACGACCATCATTTCATTCGTGCTAGGGCATGAAGTGGTTATCTCTGAAAAACTGATCAGGAAGCTATACAATCTGAATGATGAAGAAGGTTGGTCTGGTTTTCGACATGCATCTGTTGATTGGTCGATAGTTGAAAAACAAATCTCTCAGTCTTCTGGGATTGACTCGAATAACACAGGCACCTTGAGGCCATTTTATAGAGTATGGGCTGAGATTATTCTGGGTTCTCTTCACCACAGAAAAAGGATGCTCTCCTCTTCTTACATCAGTCCAGATCACAAGCACACTCTTTTCTGCATTGGCAAAAAGACTGAGATCAACATTTCTCATATTCTGTTTGAGAATCTGAAGACTTCAATCTTTGAGTCAAGAGAAGAGGAAAGGGCGAAGTACCCTCATCTTTCAAGAACGACTATTCCGTTTGGAAGAATGATTTCAGACATTCTTATTGAAAGCAAAGTGCTGGACTCCATCAGAAAACTCAATGCATCCCATTTGCTTGGAGTAGTTCAAGGTCCCATTTTCAATGGTGTGGATTTGTTCAGATTAGAACTCATTCAAAATGTACCTTCTGTGTGCTCAAGCTTTCCTGACATTCTCTCAAGAAGAGTTGCTGTTGAAGGTTTTGCCCCCTTGTTTCAAGAAGAACTGCATCAGGTTGTCAAGTCTTACCTGGAAGAGTGTGTTAGGAAGCAATCAGATATTAATCCTGCTTGGATCCGTGGCAGAGTACTTCCGTCCAAGGCTGACTTTTTGAAGAAGGATCAGAAGGAACAAAAGGCTAGGTTTAAAAGAAAAGCCCGAGAAGATGAGGCTAAGGAAGCCAATAAGTTGAGAGTCACCTTTGATCCTGACAAGGTGGACTCTGAAGAACGAAGGGAGAAAAGGATTAGAGATTCCTTTCGCAGAACCAGATCTTCTTCTTCTGTGCAAATCTCCAGGCAGGTTTTTACTCCACCTCCCTCTGTCCCTAAACCATCCTTCCAATCACCTCCATCTGAACCAAAAATAAACTTCACCTTACCAAATCCTTCTCCATCAACCTCCTCCTCTCCCATTCTAAATCCCACTCCTCTAAATATTCTTCCCCCAACTCCTTCTGATAGGACTTTCTCACCAATTCCCTTTTCAAATAATCCATCCTCATCAATCATTTGTTAGAACAAGATTTGTTCTTATCAATTATCTTAGTTTTGATGATAACAATAATATGAATTTTGCTTAAGATAATATGGTACTCTAATCCAATGCAATTTCCCTTTCAGGAAATATATATAAAGAGTACGCATAATTCAGCGCTCAGAAGTTGTATCTCAAATGGTTCAGCATGCAACATCAGAACATGGTCTGGCAAGACATCAGAAGATGGTCGAAGCAGAATCAGAACATGGGTCTATGAAAGCATCAGAAGAACAAGAGATCAGAAGCACTGAAGATCAGAAGATGGTATCACGCTCAGAAGCACTTCAAGGTCAGAAGATCAGAAGATGCTATGCACCAAGCTGTTTTGACTCTGATGATATTCAAACGTCGTATTCACAAACATCAGATCAGAAGGAAGTACAGGTGGCAGACTACGCTGACTGACAAAAGGAACGTTAAAAGCTACTAAAGGCTACGTCAGTAGACACAGCGTGAACAAGGCTCGAGGTAGTTGACAAAAGCGTATAACATTAAGTGCAATGCTGTACGGAACACGCAAAGCATTAAATGCATTCAACGGTCATCTTCTCAACGCCTATAAATATGAAGTTCTGATGAGAAGCAAGGTTAACGATTCTGCACCAAAACAACTTATATCAAACTTGCTGAAACGCTGTTCAAATCAAAGCTCAGAATCTTCATCAACTCACTACATTGCTGTTGTAATATATTAGTGAGATTAAGCTTAAACGTTAAGAGAAATATCACAGTTGTGATTATCGCTTTTAAGAAGCATTTGTAATACTCTTAGAATTACATTAAGTTGTAAGGAACTAGAGTGATCAGTGTGATCAGTATACTCTAGGAAGTCTTAGCAGTTGGCTGAGCAGTTTGTAACTAGAGTGATCGTGTTGATCAGAATACTCTAGGGAAGTCTTAGGAGTGAACTAAGCCTAGAGTGATCGTGTTGATCAGTAGACTCTAGAAAAGTCTTAGAGGGTATCTAAGCAGTTGTTCCTGGAGTGATCAGTGTGTGATCAGAAGACTCTGGAAGACTTAGTTGCGGACTAAGTGGAAAACCATTGTAATCCGTGCGATTAGTGGATTAAATCCTCAGTTGAGGTAAATCATCTCTGCGGGGGTGGACTGGAGTAGTTTAGTTAACAACGAACCAGGATAAAAATAACTGTGCAATTTATTTTTATCTGTCAAGTTTTTAAAGCTACACTTATTCAAACCCCCCCTTTCTAAGTGTTTTTCTATCCTTCAATTGGCATCAGAGCGCCGGTTCTAAGGTGCAAGCACTTAACCGTGTTTAGAAAAGATTCAGGAAGAGAAAAACGCTTCATTTAAAAGATGGTTGATGAAAGTGAAAAGTCTACATCTACACCTGCATCTACATCTGGCTCTGCTGAGCAATACAATGGTAACAATGGTTATACTAGACCGCCGGTATTTGATGGTGAAAACTTTGAATACTGGAAAGATAAACTGGAAAGTTACTTTCTGGGTCTAGATGGTGATCTATGGGATCTTCTAATGGATGGTTACAAACATCCAGTAAATGCCAGTGGCGTGAAGCTGTCAAGGCAAGAAATGAATGATGATCAAAAGAAGCTTTTCAGGAATCATCATAAATGTAGAACTGTTTTGCTGAATGCTATCTCTCATGCTGAGTATGAGAAGATATCTAACAGGGAAACGGCCTATGACATATATGAGTCCTTGAAAATGACTCATGAAGGAAATGCTCAAGTCAAGGAGACTAAAGCTCTAGCCTTAATCCAGAAGTATGAAGCCTTCAAGATGGAGGATGATGAAGACATTGAAAAGATGTTTTCGAGATTTCAAACTCTGACTGCTGGATTGAGAGTTCTTGACAAAGGATACACCAAGGCTGATCATGTGAAGAAGATCATCAGAAGCTTACCCAGAAGATGGGGTCCTATGGTGACTGCATTCAAGATTGCAAAGAATCTGAATGAAGTTTCTCTGGAAGAGCTGATCAGTGCCTTGAGAAGCCATGAAATTGAGCTGGATGCAAATGAGCCTCAAAAGAAAGGTAAGTCTATTGCATTAAAATCTAATATCAAGAAATGCACTAACGCTTTTCAGGCCAAAGAAGAAGATCCTGAAGAATCAGAATCTGAAGAAGAAGATGAATTGTCCCTGATCTCCAGAAGGCTAAATCAACTCTGGAAGACCAAGCAAAGGAAGTTCAGAGGCTTCAGAAGTTCAAGGAAATTTGAACGTGGAGAATCTTCTGATGAAAGAAGATTTGACAAGAAGAAGGTCATGTGCTATGAATGCAATGAGCCTGGACACTACAAGAATGAATGTCCAAATCTTCAGAAGGAAAGTCCCAAGAAAAAGTTTCATAAGAAGAAAGGTCTTATGGCAACCTGGGATGAGTCAGAAGATGATTCAGAAGATGAGCAGGCCAACTGTGCGCTGATGGCGACAGAAGATGACGGATCAGAATCTACATCAGAATCAGATTCTGAAGAGGTATTTTCTGAACTTACTAGAGATGGGTTAGTTTCCGGTCTAACTGAACTTCTGGAACTCAAGTCTCAGATTAGTCTCAAATACAAAAAGCTGAAAAAGCAATTTGAATTTGAAACAAAGAAGCTTGAGTTGGAGAATTCTGAATTAAAAGAAAAACTTTTAAAATTATCCAATAATGTTGGATCTCCTTCTGATTCAGAAAAATCCACTCCTAGTCTAAACCATATTCTGAAAGAATATGATTTAAGTTTCAGGAAGTTCTTATCTAGAAGTATTGGCAGAAGTCAGCTAGCTTCTATGATATATGCTGTATCTGGAAACAAAAGAGTTGGCATTGGTTATGAGGGTGAAACCCCATACAAACTTGAACCTGTTGATGAAATGAAAATTACATACAAGCCATTGTATGATCAGTTCAAGTATGGCCACTCCAATGATATTAGGCACACTTCACATGCTCAAAGTTTTCACACAACACACACCAAAAAGCATGTGACACAACCTAGGAAATATCATGAAACTCACATTAAGAATTATCATGCTGTTCCTCCTATTGCTTACAATGCTAAACCCAAGTTCAATCAGAACTTGAGAAAATCTAACAAGAAAGGACCCAAGAAAATGTGGGTACCTAAGGACAAGATTATTCCTATTGCAGATATCCTTGGCTGCAAGAAGGACAAAGCACAACATGTCATGGTACCTGGACTCTGGATGCTCACGACACATGACAGGAAGAAGGTCTATGTTCCAAGACCTGGTGCTTAAGTCTGGAGGAGAAGTCAAGTTTGGAGGAGATCAGAAGGGCAAGATAATTGGCTCTGGAACTATAAAGTCTGGTAACTCTCCTTCCATTTCTAATGTACTTCTTGTAGAAGGATTAACTCATAACCTCTTATCTATCAGTCAATTGAGTGACAATGGTTATGATATAATCTTTAATCAAAAGTCTTGCAAGGCTGTAAATCAGAAGGATGGCTCAATCCTATTTACAGGCAAGAGGAAGAACAACATTTATAAGACAGATCTGCAAGATCTTATGAGTCAGAAGGTGACCTGTCTTATGTCTGTTTCTGAAGAGCAGTGGGTCTGGCACAGAAGATTAGGTCATGCTAGTTTGAGAAAGATTTCTCAGATTAACAAACTGAATCTGGTCAGAGGACTTCCTAATCTGAAGTTCAAATCAGATGCTCTTTGTGAAGCATGTCAGAAGGGCAAGTTCTCCAAACCTGCATTCAAGTCTAAGAATGTTGTTTCTACCTCAAGGCCATTAGAACTCTTGCACATTGATCTGTTTGGACCAGTCAAAACAGCATCTGTCAGAGGAAAGAAATATGGATTAGTCATTGTAGATGATTATAGCCGCTGGACTTGGGTGAAATTCTTAAAACACAAGGATGAGACTCATTCAGTGTTCTTTGATTTCTGCATTCAGATTCAATCTGAAAAAGAGTGTAAAATCATAAAGGTCAGAAGTGATCATGGTGGTGAATTTGAGAACGGATCCTTTGAAGAATTCTTCAAAGAGAATGGTATTGCCCATGATTTCTCTTGTCCTAGAACTCCACAGCAAAATGGGGTTGTAGAACGAAAGAATAGGACTCTGCAAGAAATGGCCAGAACCATGATCAATGAAACCAATATGGCTAAGCATTTCTGGGCGGAAGCAATAAACACTGCATGCTATATTCAGAATAGAATCTCTATCAGACCTATTCTAAATAAGACTCCTTATGAATTGTGGAAGAATAGAAAGCCCAACATTTCATATTTCCATCCTTTTGGATGTGTATGCTTTATTCTGAACACTAAAGATCATCTTGGTAAGTTTGATTCCAAAGCTCAAAAGTGTTTCCTTCTTGGATATTCTGAACGCTCAAAAGGCTACAGAGTATACAATACTGAAACATTGGTTGTAGAAGAATCAATCAATATCAGGTTTGATGATAAGCTTGGTTCTGAAAAACCAAAGCAGTCTGATAATTTTGCAGATTGTGATATTGATATATCAGAAGTTGTTGAGCCAAGAAGCAACGCATCAGAAGCAGAGCTCCTCAGAAGCAAAGAACCAGAAGATCAAGTATCAGCTTCTCTGGAGGATCTAAGTATTTCTGAAGAACCATCTGTCAGAAGATCATCCAGACTCATCTCTGGTCATTCAGAAGATGTCATTCTTGGAAAGAAGGATGATCCAATCAGAACAAGAGCATTCCTTAAGAACAATGCAGACTGTCAATTAGGTCTTGTATCTTTGATCGAGCCAACTTCTGTTGATCATGCTCTAGAAGATCCAGACTGGATAATTGCTATGCAAGAAGAACTGAATCAGTTTACAAGGAATGATGTTTGGGATCTTGTTCCTAGACCAGATGGATTCAATATAATTGGTACAAAATGGGTCTTCAGAAACAAGCTCAGTGAGAAAGGTGAAGTGGTAAGAAACAAAGCCAGACTGGTGGCTCAGGGTTATAGTCAGCAAGAAGGGATTGATTATACAGAAACCTTTGCACCAGTGGCCAGGTTAGAATCTATTCGTCTATTAATTTCTTTTGCCACTCAACATAACATCACTATCTATCAAATGGATGTTAAGAGTGCCTTCTTAAATGGTTATATAGATGAAGAAGTTTATGTCCATCAACCTCCTGGTTTTGAAGACTCTATGTCTCCGAATCATGTGTTTAAACTAAAGAAATCACTATATGGATTGAAGCAAGCTCCCAAAGCTTGGTATGAACGCTTAAGTTCTTTCCTTCTAGATAATGGTTTCACTAGAGGAAAAGTGGACACTACTCTCTTTTGTAAAACCTTTGAAAAGGATATTTTAATTTGTCAAATATATGTAGATGATATTATTTTTGGAACATCTAATGCTACACTTGGAAAGGAGTTTGCTGAGTCTATGCAGGCTGAGTTTGAAATGAGCATGATGGGAGAACTCAAGTATTTCCTTGGAATACAAATAAATCAAACATCAGAAGGAACATATGTTCACCAAACCAAGTATGTGAAGGAACTTCTGAAGAAGTTTAATCTTCTGGACTGCAAAGAAGCCAAAACTCCTATGCATCCAACATGCATCCTAGGTAAGGATGAGGTAAGTAAGAAGGTAGATCAGAAGTTATACAGAGGTATGATTGGATCTCTTCTATATCTAACTGCTTCTAGACCTGACATTCTGTTCAGTGTTTGTTTGTGTGCTAGATTCCAATCAGATCCTAGAGAATCTCATTTAACTGCTGTTAAGAGAATTCTAAGGTATCTGAAAGGTACTACTAATGTTGGCTTAGTTTACAGAAAATCTAAAGAATACAACTTAGTAGGATTCTGCGATGCTGATTATGCTGGAGATAGAATTGAAAGAAAAAGTACTTCAGGAAGTTGCCAATTTCTTGGAAGTCATTTGATCTCCTGGTACAGCAAGAAGCAAGCAACTATTGCTCTATCAACCACAAAAGCAGAATATGTAGCTGCTGCTGGTTGTAGTACACAGATGCTCTGGATGAAGAGTCAGTTAGAAGATTATCAGATATCTGAGAGTAACATTCCTATATTCTGTGATAATACTTCTGCTATATGTTTATCTAAGAATCCTATTCTTCATTCAAAAGCTAAACATATTGAGATTAAACATCATTTCATAAGGGACTATGTTCAGAAGGGTGTCATATCTTTAAACTTTGTTGATACAGACCATCAATGGGCTGATATCTTTACAAAACCCCTGGCTGAAGATAGGTTTAAGTTCATTCTGAAGAACATCAGTATGGATTTATGCCCAAAATGAGAAAATGAGAAGTTCTCATGTATGAGTATCTTCTGAAATGAATGTGGAACATTTTTTTTTGTCAGAAGTTCTGATTGAAATCTTTTAGAAATTATGATTCGGTTATTACTAACGTTTCAGTGTCTAAGTTGATTCAGAACCTCTTTTAAAGCAAAACAGCTGTTACGTTTTATCTCGGGATGGTAAACCTGTCGTTACTATTCATGGATAAGCGCGCGTGCAGTTGAAGGGACGCCGTCCATAGGTAACTGTGCTAGTCACCTCATTTGTCTTTATTATCTCTCCTCACGTCACGTAACATTAAAATGCTATTCATCATTCGTTTCATTTTATTTTTTTTTAAATACTCCTCAAACTCTTCTCTTTCCCTCTCATCTATCTCTATCTCCTTGCATTCCTCATCAAGTTTTTCTCTCTCTCTCTTCCATATCAAACCCTACCTGTTCATTTTTCTGCAAACCCATCATGAACTCTTCATCAAGCCCAGGAAATAATGAAAATGATCAAAACAACAAAAGAAAAGCTGTTGAAACATCACCTTCCAAACCCAAAAAGATCAAAATCACCTATGATCCTCTCAAGGTGAATCCATTCGAAGCAATGTTGTCTGGAAACTATTCTAGACGTGTGTTTCATCCTCCTGGTGAAAGCCCTCCATCATCTCCATCTTCTTCCTCATCTTTCGACCTTCAAGACTCAGCTTCCTCTTCATCTAACCCTTCCTCTCCCTTGATCGATTCCGAAGAAATCTCTTCATCTTCACCTGCTGGGAATTCTGTCTCTGGTAAAGATGGTGGAAGATCTGCATCAGAACCAAGTCTCCCTGAAAGCCCGAGAAGCAGTCAATGAGGCGTTTCACTCCTTCATGGCATGTTGGCACAGACTTTGTCTTAGCTAGGGTCTTAGGATTTGGCCTCTGTAGTTTCCTTTTCTTGTTGCATCTGTTCCTGTCTTGTAATATCTTTTGATTATCAATGAAAAGTGTCTTTGTGTTTTACATTCCAGTAAATGTTTTATTTGTCGTTTTATGCATCTGAATTTTTTAAAATATTCTTTTTGATGTTATGACAAAAAGGGGGAGAAGATAAATGATAAATGATTTGATTAATCTATCAGTTGCTGGGTAAAGGCTCCCACACATTCACTAACAAGAACTGCAAGTTCTACATGGTTTAAGTGTTTTGCAGGAACAGAGAAGTGAAGTGAATCTTCAGAAGCAAACACTAGAAGCAAAACCATGGAAACTGAAGCAAGCTGAGTGCTGTCAAGCTTCAGAAATCAGAAGCAAGAATGAATCAGAAGCACTGATAATAGAATTTGAATATCATTGTCTATCCTGTTCTGACAAAATTCTATTTGCTCTGATACATATAATGTTATGGCTCTGATACATTATTTGCTCTGATACATTATTTCAGCCTATATGGCTCTGATACGTATAATGTGTTCAAACATACATTTTATGTTCTAACTCGTTCATGCTGACTTTTGTCGTTTAGTTTTTGTTCTGTAACATTTCAGGATGTAGAGATGCTCTGATGATGCTCTGGTACATTCAACAATGTTCTGATACAAATCTAGCATGAAGTGATGTTGGCAGACATTCAAAGTTCTGAAGCTATCCGAGGGAAGCAGAAATCAGAAGATGTGAATGTTCTAAAAGATCCAGAAAATTCAAGTTCTGAAGCTGTCCTGAATGGAAGCAGAAGTCAGAAGCTGTGAATGTTCTGAAGATCAAAGAAATTCAAGTTCTGAAGCTGTCCACGATGGAAGCAGGAATCAGAAGCTGTGAGTGTTCTAAGGATCTAAAGAAATTCAAGTTCTGAAGCTGTCCAATGGAAGCAGAAGTCAGAAGCTATGAATTCTCTGAAGGCAGAAGCTTATATGATCGTCTCTACCGAAATAATCAGGGAAGTCTTTTATCAAAGTTCTTCGAGTATTTATTTCAGGGGGAGATTATTTATCTCAGGGGGAGATTGTTAATCTCAGGGGGAGACATATTCATATGCTTATGCTATAGCTGTGTAATTTGTCTTTTGCCGTCTACTCTTTCTGATCGCAAATTCATATCATTTATATATGTTTTTGTCATCATCAAAAAGGGGGAGATTGTTAGAACAAGATTTGTTCTTATCAATTATCTTAGTTTTGATGATAACAATAATATGAATTTTGCTTAAGATAATATGGTACTCTAATCCAATGCAATTTCCCTTTCAGGAAATATATATAAAGAGTACGCATAATTCAGCGCTCAGAAGTTGTATCTCAAATGGTTCAGCATGCAACATCAGAACATGGTCTGGCAAGACATCAGAAGATGGTCGAAGCAGAATCAGAACATGGGTCTATGAAAGCATCAGAAGAACAAGAGATCAGAAGCACTGAAGATCAGAAGATGGTATCACGCTCAGAAGCACTTCAAGGTCAGAAGATCAGAAGATGCTATGCACCAAGCTGTTTTGACTCTGATGATATTCAAACGTCGTATTCACAAACATCAGATCAGAAGGAAGTACAGGTGGCAGACTACGCTGACTGACAAAAGGAACGTTAAAAGCTACTAAAGGCTACGTCAGTAGACACAGCGTGAACAAGGCTCGAGGTAGTTGACAAAAGCGTATAACATTAAGTGCAATGCTGTACGGAACACGCAAAGCATTAAATGCATTCAACGGTCATCTTCTCAACGCCTATAAATATGAAGTTCTGATGAGAAGCAAGGTTAACGATTCTGCACCAAAACAACTTATATCAAACTTGCTGAAACGCTGTTCAAATCAAAGCTCAGAATCTTCATCAACTCACTACATTGCTGTTGTAATATATTAGTGAGATTAAGCTTAAACGTTAAGAGAAATATCACAGTTGTGATTATCGCTTTTAAGAAGCATTTGTAATACTCTTAGAATTACATTAAGTTGTAAGGAACTAGAGTGATCAGTGTGATCAGTATACTCTAGGAAGTCTTAGCAGTTGGCTGAGCAGTTTGTAACTAGAGTGATCGTGTTGATCAGAATACTCTAGGGAAGTCTTAGGAGTGAACTAAGCCTAGAGTGATCGTGTTGATCAGTAGACTCTAGAAAAGTCTTAGAGGGTATCTAAGCAGTTGTTCCTGGAGTGATCAGTGTGTGATCAGAAGACTCTGGAAGACTTAGTTGCGGACTAAGTGGAAAACCATTGTAATCCGTGCGATTAGTGGATTAAATCCTCAGTTGAGGTAAATCATCTCTGCGGGGGTGGACTGGAGTAGTTTAGTTAACAACGAACCAGGATAAAAATAACTGTGCAATTTATTTTTATCTGTCAAGTTTTTAAAGCTACACTTATTCAAACCCCCCCTTTCTAAGTGTTTTTCTATCCTTCATCATTCTCTCAGTTATTCCCTCCTCCTCATCCACCGCACCTCCACTTTCTGTATCCCATCCCTTACCTACCAGAAAATCAAAACCTTTTTGTCCTCTCTACCCGGACTACAAATTCACCCTCAATCCGCCTGAACCTGAACTCTCTACCTACCTGGAACTTTTCAGATATGAGGTAATCAATGGCTTAGACCTTCTGAAGGAAGCCTTCCTAAATGGTCTGAATAATGTTTCTACAAGAAATATCTGGAAAAGATTTCGCAAGGTGTTTCAAGAAGAAGCAATGGGAGTACAGAAAAGACTAGTGGCTGCTGCCCCACGGCCTCGTGGAATTCTGAGGAATTATGAAGACTTCTGGTTTGCTAGTCTCAAAGGAAGACATCTGTTGGAAGAGAAGCCCTTCTTGGATGAGATGGAACAATTAAGACTAGCTGCTGAAATGGAAGCAAATCCCTGCAGGGATATTGTTATCTTTATTCCTAATTATCCTGTTCTGCTCGGAGACTTCAAGACTCTCTTTAACTATCTGAGGGAAAACCCTTCTGAGAAAGACCCAAGCTTGGTCATTCCAGAAGTTGTTGACCCACCAGAAGTTGAAGGTCCTTCTGCTCCCAGGAATCTAGCTGCCATTCTTCAGGCACTTGAGAATGGAGACTCGAAAATTCCTGCTGCAGAATATGGAGATGCTTCTATGCAAGAAGCAGATGTTGAAGATCATGTTGCTGAATCAGATCCTGTTGAGGAAATCCCTGCAAATGATCTATCCATGGAAGCTACAGATCAAGTTGCTATTCCTGTGGTTGAAAGCGGTGAAGCTTCTTCTGATAAATCTTCTCGTCTTGCAAGGACTCTGGAAGAAATTCAGAAGAGACAGGATGAGCAAAGCTCACTCAATGCTGAGTTTAGAACTTTCATGGTGAGGCAAGATGGACACAACAATGAGGTTCAAGAGATGCTGGCCAAGATCCTGTCAAGGCTAGGGCCATCTTAGATTGAGTCTGTGTTGTTTCTTTATTTTCGTTGCATCTGTTTTTGTGCATCTGATCTTACTTATCTTCATGTACTTCTGTACCTGATGTTGAACTTCAATGAAATCATCTTCTTCCTCCGTGTGTTTCTTTTTGTTTGTCTCTGAATCTTTTCTGTTTTTTGATGATATGACAAAAAGGGGGAGAAATATGTGATAAATGATTTGATTTAATCAGTTGCTTTTACTAACAAGAACTGCAAGTTCTATATGGTTTAAGTGTTTTGCAGGTATAAAGAAGTGAAGAAAATCTTCAAAGCAAACACAAGAAGCAAAACAATAAGAAGCGTTATTCTGTAAAAAGAATAAGCTTATGGAAACTGAAGCAAGCTGAGTGCTGTCAAGCTTCAGAAATCAGAAGCAAGAAAGAAGAATGATCAGAATTTCTGATAATAGAATTTGATCCAAAATTTGTCTATTTGCTCTGACAAAATTCTATTTGCTCTGATACATTATTTTAGCCTATATGGCTCTGATACATATCATGTGTTCTAATATACATTTTATGTTCTGACTCGTTCATGCTGACTTTTGTCGTTTAGTTTTTGTTCTGTAACATTTCAGGATGTAGAGATGCTCTGATGATGCTCTGGTACATTCAACAATGTTCTGATACAAATCTAGCATGAAGTGATGTTGGTAGAAATTCAAAGCTCTGAAGCTATCCGAGGGAAGCAGAAATCAGAAGCTGTGAATGTTCTAAAGATCCAGAAAACTCAAGTTCTGAAGCTGTCCTAAATGGAAGCAGAAATCAGAAGCTGTGAATGTTCTGAAGATCAAAGAAATTCAAGTTCTGAAGCTGTCCTAAATGGAAGCAGAAATCAGAAGCTGTGAATGTTCTGAAGATCAAAGAAATTCAAGTTCTGAAGCTGTCCTAAATGGAAGCAGGAATCAGAAGCTATGAGTGCTCTAGGGATCTAAAGAAATTCAAGTTCTGAAGCTGTCCAATGGAAGCAGAAGTCAGAAGCTATGAATTCTCTGAAGACAGAAGCTTATGTGATCGTCTCTACCGAAATAATCAGGGAAGTCTTTTATTAAAGTTCTTCGAGTATTTATTTCAGGGGGAGATTATTTATCTCAGGGGGAGATTGTTAATCTCAGGGGGAGACATATTCACATGCTTATGCTATAGCTGTGTAATTTGTCTTTTGCCGTCTGCTCTTTCTGATCGCAAATTCATATCATTTATATATGTTTTTGTCATCATCAAAAAGGGGGAGATTGTTAGAACAAGATTTGTTCTGATCAATTATCTTAGTTTTGATGATAACAATAATATGAATTTTGCTTAAGATAATATGGTACTCTAATCCAATGCAATTTCCTTTTCAGGAAATATATAAAGAGTATGCATAATTCAGCGCTCAGAAGCTTTGTCTCAAAGGGTTCAGCATGCAACATCAGAACATGGTCTGGCAAGACATCAGAAGATGGTCGAAGCAGAATCAGAACATGGGTCTATGGAAGCATCAGAAGAACATGAGATCAGAAGCACTGAAGTTCTGATGGTATCACGCTCAGAAGCACTTCAAGGTCAGAAGATCAGAAGATGCTTTGCACCAAGCTGTTTGACTCTGATGATATTCAAACGTTGTATTCACAAACATCAGATCAGAAGGAAGTACATGTGGCAGGCTACGCTGACTGACAAAAGGAACGTTAGAAGCTATTAAAGGCAACGTCAGTAGACACAGCGTGAACAAGGCTCGAGGTAGTTGAGAAAAGCGTATAACATTAAATGCGATGCTGTACGGAACACGCAAAGCATTAAATGCACTCAACGGTCATCTTCTCCAACGCCTATATATATGAAGTTCTGATGAGAAGCAAGGTTAACGATTCTGAACAAAACAACTCATATTAACTTGCTGAAACTCTGTTCTATTCAAAGCTCAGAATCTTCATCTTCATCAAAGCTCACTACATTGCTGTTGTAATATATTAGTGAGATTAAGCTTAAACGTTAAGAGAAATATCACAGTTTGTGATTATAGCTTTTAAGAAGCAATTGTAATACTCTTAGAATTGATTACATTAAGTTGTAAGGAACTAGAGTGATCGTGTGGATCAGAATACTCTAGGAAGTCTTAGAGGTTATCTAAGCAGGTTGTAACTAGAGTGATCGTGTGGATCAGAATACTCTAGAAAGTCTTAGAGGGTATCTAAGCAGTTGTTCCTAGAGTGATCAGTGTGTGATCAGAAGACTCTGGAAGACTTAGTTGCTGACTAAGTGGAGAACCATTGTAATCCGTGCGATTAGTGGATTAAATCCTCAGTTGAGGTAAATCATCTCTGCGGGGGTGGACTGGAGTAGTTTAGTTAACAACGAACCAGGATAAAAATAACTGTGAAATTTATTTTTATCGGTCAAGTTTTTAAAGCTACACTTATTCAAACCCCCCCTTTCTAAGTGTTTTTCTATCCTTCACCAAGAAGATCAAGAGAGCGTAGAAACATTCCTCCATCCAACTCCTAAAATGAAATTCATGGTGAACAAAGGAAGATGAATGCAAAAATCAACATGCTCATTGAAAAAATGGCAAGGGAAAAATCTTATCTCCCTAACATTTTCTAGTGAGGATGATGACGAGATGAATTAAGTGTTTCTTAGATGTTTTCATTTTTGTTATGCATATTTTTCTTGTATATTCAATTTAAGCAAATTTCCCTTTCTATAATTTGAATTTCTAATAATATGACTGTGATGTTTTCCTTTTCTCTAAATGTATTAATTGCCCTTGCTTGCATATTTATTTATCTCAATGCATCTTTACTCGTCTTTTTGATTTTGACAAACAGGGAGAAGTATACTCTCAAGGGGAGTACGGTATACTCTTTATCTAAATCAGGGGTTTAATCACTCCAAATATATCTATGTTGCTTCTTTTACCACCTCCCCTGAGAGATGTGTTGTCATCATCAAAAAGGGGGAGAATGTGGAACCTTATTTTGCAGGTGATATGCTTTTAAGAAGGACATCTACTTTTGATGATGACAAACTGTGATAAGTCAATTGAACAATTAAACGGATAAAGAGGCAAACCTTATCATTAGGGTTTGATGAACTGGACTATCCGATGACGGAAAACAGATAAAATGCAACTAAAGTCTCATCTCAAGCTACTCAAGCATGTGTCAATGAAAAGAGAAGTATCTGACAAAGACTTGAAGTACTTAGGTTCCTCCTAGATTTAGCAATGAGTGAACAATTGTTAAACAAAAGGGATTTATCGTAAAAGTACAAGGATAAAGTATACACACACACACACACTAAAACATTTTTCAAATTGCTTTATCAAAGAAAACATCTTAAAAAATGGATTAAAGTTGTGTCAGATGACTTAGGAACTGTCATAATAGCTAGAGGGGAAATTTTGGCCTATCTAATCGATTAGATCCCTCTTATAATCGATTAGCTCAGTTCAAACTTACGCCCCAAGCAATCGGGACTGCACCTTAACGATGTGCAACGGCTAGATATATTTTATTTCCTTTTTGAGAACTTATAAACGATTATTTTAACTATCTAATCGATTATGAATATGCTCTAATCGATTAGATAACGGCAAAAACTATTAATTTCAAATTCCTTTTTGAGCCAACCTCGGGCCTATAAATAGAGATTCCATTTCTCATTCCAAATCATCCAGAATCGTGTTTTGACACCTTCATCTCTCACTCTAAACTTGTTTTCAACTTTCTCTCACTAATGTTTTATCCTTAGTGCTTTTGTGCGAAATGTCCTTTTGTGAGTGAGATATTTTTGAAACTCTAGAAAGGGTAGAATTGTAAATTCACCAAGTGAATCTTTTGTATACACCTTTGTTGAATATTATCCATTTAGGGGTTTATTTGGGTTAGAAGTTAAACTTGTAAAAAAATTGTATTTGAGATTGTGTGATTCAGTCTAGTTTAGTTAGCAGATCAACCCGTGTTAAAATTTCCAAGGTTCTTGGTCAGCCATGTATAAAAACCAATATAAGTTAAAGCTCAGTCTGGTATTAAAATCTTCATAGGTTTGAGATCAGTCTGGTGTTAAAATCTCACAGGTTTTTGGTTAGCCCGTTCAAAACCAAGGTTTAAGGTTCGTGAACTCAGCTTGTTTAAAAGCTTGCAAAGTTTTAGAACTAGAAGACTAACCGCTTCAAGGTCCGTGTTTATGGAAAGAAGAAGAACCGCTTAAATCCATCATTGAGAGCGAAGATTGGCCGTTTCACTCAAGATTATTTTGAAGAAAAGACGCAAACACTTACATCTATCGTCTTGTAATATTTGGTTGAAGATCAATCATCATTTTCTTGTATAAGAGGATTCGTGAGTCGTTTTTGACATAATCTATATAATTCTTGGTGTTCTTCTTTTTCCTTAACTCTTTTAAATTCCCTTAATTTTTTTCTGCATTTGATTTTCGCCGCAAAGTTTTCAAAATGTTTTTAAACTCTAATTTTATTTCATACATTTTTTCAAAACCACATTTTTCCAAACCACACAATTCACCCCCTCTTGTGTGAAGTCTCAAGTCCAATACTTATTAGTTTACCACTTCTTGTAGCAAATAAAAAATAAAGAATCATAAAAGTTTAGAAAGGTGAAATATTAAGGAGTATTTTTTGACATTGGAGGACGCTCATGCCTGCTGCGTCTTGCGATCAAGGGGAAGATTGTTAGATCAGTACAAAATTATCATATATTAGGCATTGGAGATGATGGTGACTTATCTAGGAGTTGACTTAGTGAATGCCCTGAAGAAGATAGAAGACACCTGAAGGTGTCATGCTAGGTTTCGATTCTTTAAGACGTTGTATGAACAGCAAATGGTAGCAGCAAAGTAGGTCGCTGGTGAAGATGATCATGTTATATTGCATAGAGCATATGCATTTAGAGCATACATGTTATACTTGGTTGACACGTCCATATTTGTGGACAAGACTGCATACTAGATGAATATGGTTTACCTCAAATACTTCGCTGACTTGGAGCAAATTCATGAGTATAACTAGGGGTTCGCTTGTTTGGTCTACTTGTACTCCAAGTTAATTGAAGGTTGTATGTGAAAAACTAAACATATGACAGCTAGTTACACACTATTGACGGTAATATGTTTGTATCATTTATTGTTTGTATAAAACTTTTATAACTCTTGTACTACGTCATTGCTAATAATTCATATATACCATTTCAGACATGGATCCTCCCGCCCTTCCCACACATATCTGACTTGTCATATGTCGAGACCTACTCTAAGGATATGTCATGTTCTTTTGCATTGATCCTGCTCAGAGGGAATCAGACGACTGAGCCCTTTAGAGTGTATTATGACCATACAATAGCAGATGATATAAAGTTATAGGCGTACGAACATCACCGTCAGATGCGTCCCTTGGATGACATAGTCTTTTATTCTTGATGGTTGGCTTGTGGGACATGTCTGATTTATCTACATTTACCTAAGTGTGTCATGTGCATGTGCTAATTCGGCTATATGCATTTTGTTCCAAGAGACCCTTCTGAATCATTTTCTCCCGCTATATCAAATAGAGATGTAGATGTCATGTATGTTGATTTCCTTACTCATCTTGTACCAGCTGAAGCACGAAGTACAGTAGCTCCTAGCGATTGGAGTTGTGCATTCGATTCCGTCTAGTGGTATTTCAGAGTGTCACATCCTTATGACACAGTATTTTCTGGGAGATCCACCTAGGTCAGCTCATAAGAAGATATTAGAGAAGGAGCTGGCTAGGGTAGATATATTGTTGATGTGTAGTCTAAATGTCGACGTATTGTGGATCTTGCGCAAACGGGTATAGACAAATGAGTCTTTCTAGAAGGCTCTCATGGAAGGGACATTGTAGATGTCATTTTTACTGAGGCACAATCGATAATGAAGTACAAGAGGCATAGTAGGAACACCGTCATAAGTAGTAGTATAGTATTTGTATTAGGAACACTATTATTGTTTGTAATTTATTTTGACTTTATCATGGGTTACAGATATATATATATATATATATATATATATATATGACAGTTTCATCTTATTTGATAAGTGTATGGTTTAATTTATATAAAAAATTATTATGATAGTATAGCTATAATATGTTAGAGATTTGGTATGATAATCCTGGATATCTTCAAGAATCGTGTTCGTTCACTTTCTGAACAAAGTATTTCGACCCTATTCTTGTCTGGGTTCACGAAATCTTTGCGGGGATAATTCTTGAAGAACAATCTGTTTCTGACAATGGAGAACAGATCAGAATGTAGAGAGGAAGTATGTAATTTCGTATTCCAAATCGAAACCAAAAGACTCCTTATATAGGAGACCAATAATAGAAACGAACAGACACACCTTTTCGGAAAACAATCATGTTTGTTGGAACGGGTGCAACTATTCAAACGAATCGTTATGTCCGTTGGGAACGGGTGCAACTATTCAAACGAATCGTTATGTCCGTTGGGAACGGGTGCAACTATTCAAATGAAACGTTATGCCCGTTTCTATTATTCATATTCAATTACGCGTTTGGCTCGACGAGCGTGCACTCCGCACTATCCTAACTCGTTTCAAACTTAACGTATAATTGCATTGGCCTATAGTAAATCACATTACTACCAAAATGCATTGATGATACTAAAATCACCAACAAACTCCCCCCATTTTAGTATAATCCTTGATTTACTTTACAGGTATAACGATCAAACAAATGCATAGAAGAAAATGTCTTACGATTGAATTTTCATCTTAGTACAAATACACATTCCAAATATTCGAAAATCAGGGTGTCATAATGATTGAACCCGTCAATCCATTTGAATATCTAAAGATATAGTACACATATGTTTCTTACAATACTCTACTATTCATACTTGACACTTTACAAGTCATGTGTCCTTATCCATTAATAAGCATATAGGAAGCCAAGTCCAAGCTTCTTGAAGAGGCAAAACTTCATGCTCACATAGGTGATCCTTTTAATCTTGCACCTGCATTAGCAATTTTTCAAAAAAACCATTAAGAAGATATACTTCAACCTAGCCATCACTTGCAGGTCTGAGCACATACCTTGGGAAGATAAACACAATTGCTCCAATCTTTAACTATGATCTTTCCACATTGAATTCTGCTTCTAACATTGTATTAGAAGGGAATTGGGTATACCATAGTTAATAGATTTAAATGGACTTTAATCCCATCCCAATTACCGACTTCTTCACTAAGTCTCTAGCTAACCCCTTCGTCAAGTGGTCAGCTAAGTTTTGTTGCGACCGAACAAACTCAATAGATATCACCCCATTCATGATTAATTCCCTAATCATACTATGTCTAATACCCAAATGTCTAGACTTTCCATTGTATATTTGACTATATGATTTAGCCAGTGTGGCACTACTATCACAACGGATAGAAATTTGGTGATATCGGTTTAGGTCATATCGGAATCTCATATACCAAGTTCCTTAGCCATTCTGCTTCTTTACCAGCAGCACCTAATGCTACAAACTCAGATTCCATTGTGGAACTAGTTATACATGTTTGCTTCTTGGAAGCCCATGAGATGGCACCTCCCCCAAGCAAGAACACCCATCCACTTGTAGAGGATGAATCTTCAACATTATTTATCCAACTAGCATCCGAATAACCCTCTAACACCGAAGGAAATCCCATATATGACAATCCATAATTCATAGTACCCTTCAAGTACTTGAATACCCTAGTTATCGCATGCCAATGATGTCTTCTAGGATTACTAGTAAATCTACTCAACTTTCCAACCGCATACGCAATATCCGGTCTAGTGCTAATCATAGCATACATCAAAGAGCCTATAGCTCTTGAGTATTCGAGTTGATCCACAGGTTTACTTGTATTTGGCATAAGCTTTTCTCCTAGATCCATGGGAGTACTTACTGGAGAACAATTTTCATAATTGAACTTCATGAGTATTTTCTCAACGTAATGAGATTGCGTAATTACAATCCCCTTATTCTCCCGTTTAATCTTAATACCAAGAATAACGTCCGCTTCTCCCATATCTTTCATGGAGAACTTTGATGACAAGAAATTCTTTGTTTTATCAACTTGATTTTGGTCGGTGCCAAAGATCAACATGTTATCAACATATAGACAAATGAAAACTCCTTTACCGGATGTATCAAATTTGCTATATACACATTTGTCAGCTTGGTTTAGAATGAGACCATTAGACAAAACAACCTCATCAAACTTTTGATGCCACTGCTTCGGAGTTTGTTTCAGCCCATACAACGACTTAACTAGCTTACACACTTTATGCTCATTACCAGGCATTACAAAACCTTCAGGTTGCTTCATATACACTTCTTCTTCCAAATCACCATTCAGAAATGATGTTTTGACATCCATTTGATGAATCACTAGATTATGAATAGCCGCCAAGGCAATCAACAATCTAATAGTAGTGATACGGGCAACTGGAGCATAGGTATCGAAATAATCAATCCCTTCTTTTTGTCTGAAGCCTTTGGTTACTAATCAATTCTTGTAGATGTTTAATGTATCATCACTATGATACTTCCTTTTAAATATATATCCAAAATATATTTAATGCATAGTAATCGTTGACGAACTTTTGATTTGTGTTTTCAACAATCCTTGGAGAACTTTCCTCACAAGGTTTTTAACTTGTGAGAATCTCGAATTCTTTATCCTCCGCAATAAGGTTCTCAAAATTCTATATAAAGGGATTTAATAAGACTCCAAATTCATAGAAGTCATGAACCATCTTTAAATGATCTTCATGTGTCTTATAATAAAAAGTCTCATTGAACATAAACATGTTAGTCACATAGAATACAAATCAAAATTCATTTACATAATTTAGAATTATAAACTTTAATAGATCCAATCACTTTAGTGATTTATAAATTTCCATATATTTATAATAATAATAATATTAGTTAAAAAGATGCAGATAAGTTGATTAACTTTACAAAGACAGATATGATTTTGCGCCTTTATAGATTATTATGTGCAACACATAAAAAGTAAAAACACTATTCCAAGTGCAAATAAATCCACTCATAAAGTTTATATATGTTGTTCTTCAGTGAAAGTAACGTCTTTCTTTCTCAGTATGTATATATTGAAAGTTAAGTTTCATAATACACAATTAATGCACAGTGTCTTGTAGTAATATCCTTTCCGAATACGTACACCAGCCATGAAAATAATATTATTGCAGCCCCATCAAATAAATTTAAATTTACACAGCCATGTCAATTGCAACGGAAACTTTGAAACGATTTTTAAAAAAAATGTATTACAGTGATATATATATATAACAAAATTTCCAGTCGGCATCATATAATTTGTTTTAACTTTCATAATTATTTTCATCCATACATATCAATCACAATTTTCTACTAGAAAAATTAAAATAGGAATTATCTCTATACTATATATATTTTATATAATACAATCTTCTGTCAAACCACGCATATATTGCCAAACACCATGTATACGTAGTGCTTCGTTTCAATTACGTATATACTTTTTCAAAATTTCCTCAAACACAATAATACGAATAACAAAACCGCATGTTCATTTCAGAAACGCATAGCAAAATGAATGATCCAAAATAAAAAAAATTCAATTTAGGATCTTAATATCATAAACACATACCCGAATACTTGATGTAAATTTTTCGTGTGTTCACCATATGTAAATTGTCTTTGAAACTTGTCCAATTTTTCGAAACTTTTAGTCATCTCCTTAACGGTGCTTCCTCCTCCAGCCATGATTATCAGAAAAAAATACTTTGTTCGTTTGTTAGAGATTTGGTATGATAATCCTGGATATCTTCAAGAATTGTGTTCGTTCACTTTCCGAACAAAGTATTTCGACCCTATTCTTGTCTGGGTTCACGAAATCTTTGCGGGGATAATTCTTGAAGAACAATCTGTTTCTGACAATGGAGAACAAATCAGAATGTAGAGAGGAAGTATGTAATTTCGTATTCCAAATCGAGACCAAAAGACTCCTTATATAGGAGACCAATAATAGAAACGAACAGACACACCTTTTCGGAAAACAGTTATGTCTGTTGGAACGGGTGCAACTATTCAAACGAATCGTTATGTCCGTTGGGAACGGGTGCAACTATTCAAACGAATCGTTATGTCCGTTGGGAACGGGTGCAACTATTCAAACGAAACGTTATGCCCGTTTCTATTATTCATATTCAATTACGCGTTTGGCTCGACGAGCGTGCACTCCGCACTACCCTAACTCGTTTCAAACTTAACGCATAATTGCATTGGCCTATAGTAAATCACATTACTACCAAAATGCATTGATGATACTAAAATCACCAACATAATACATTGTCTATTACATTGGTGTATCTCTAAAAAAAGTCAAAAGAGAGAATACAAAGATGTATCTTTTGATCAATTTACGTCAAAGAAATGTGTTTTAGTTAGGAATGCATAGGGTGCGTATACGGTGAATACAAAAGTATATCTCCATACTAATTTCGGATAAAAACGAAAGGTGTGACTCACTTACGCGTGTATTATTTAGTGTAAAAAAGGTACGGTCAAAAATATATTTTCGAATTTAAAAAGACACTTTGGGATTTCCTTATGGTGGTTCTCCACCACCACTTAGGGTGGGAGAACCAATCCCCCTAGTTAGATTCCTCATTTCTCAACTTGGATTGTTAGCCTGACCAGAAATTCCAGAGCCCATTATGGGTCAATCTAATGTGGGACAACTCTATTTCAAATCATAAACCATCCCACCTTCAACTTACATTAAAGGTTTAAGTACAATAAATTTACAAAATCAATTTATTTAATATCAATTTTAAAAAATCAATTCAAAAATATTTTTAACCACAACCAAACTCAAACACAGACTCCAGTAAACTCCAGCAGTAATCTTCAAACATAAGAGTATGCACAAACAACAAACTTTGGTCAATGGTCCTTGTAACAAAGTAATGGTCCTTTCAAGAAAAGTGTGAATGAGACAAGAGAACTATGCAAAAAGTACTTCAATGTTTATCTACTTGTATCAACTATATGCAATTCTATGAACATTAATGTAATGAAAACAATCATACTATGTTAAGAAAAGGAAATTACATATCACTCTACCCTTTCATTCACCTCCATCTCAGATGATTTGCAGAGGTATCAGTATCACAATTCATGATATTACTAGGTTTAAATGAATAAATACAATCTACCTCTATGAAGCATTGACACAACATCTATAGTTGATATTTGATACCGTGACATCGGTAATAATTTGAAAAGTAAAATATTTGAGCTTGATATTTGATACTGTGACATCGGTAATAATTTGAAAAGTAAAATATTTGAACGTAACTGCAAACTGTTGGTGTGGTGTCAGTATCAAACGAACACAAGACACGACTTCAATCTAAAGAGACGGTGCTACATTGCAATCTACATATCACATGGGCAAAATGGGATTGATCACCTATCTATACAGACCCCAGTAATTTCTCCTATGGTAATATTCTCTTCACGTCGCGCTCGTGTTCAGCAACTTTAGCTTTGTTGTAAACAGACTCAAAAGCCTCCATGCACACACTTGAAAACCCTACAATCCCTTGAAAAACTTGAGGACAACCCATTTGCAAGTTATTCAGTGTCATTGCCCTTGTAACACTCACAGCCTTTTCGTGTTTCGATTTCTCTTCTTCAGCCTTCGCTCTCATAGATTCCACCTTAGCTCGCTTCTCCGCGACCGGGTCCTTTGTTCTTCTCACAGAACCAGACCGCTCCGACATGGAGTAAGGACCATACTTGCACTCCAAGGATCTAAGCTGAACCACCTTCTTCTCAAACTCTTTGAACGCGTAATCCGATTTCTTCTTTTGTTTATGCTCCTCCGTCTGTTGAACTACAATCGCGTGAATAACTGTCAACAAGCTTTTTATTCCTTCGGACGCTACCTTGTCAGGTATATGCTCAACGGCAAGGTGCCATTGTTCGCAGAGAGTGTATATCTTTGACTCCTCCGTTGTTCTACTAAGATGGTTTCGGCTAAACTGGTAAAGGCTGAGCCTTAGCCAACCCGAGAGAGATTCAATATAGTCCCGGTGAGCTTTAAAGAGGTTGCAAAAGGACTGGTGCCATTGTTGTACTTCAAGCTCCAGTTGAAGTGTCGACTGCCTATGAATTTCAGATGTAGGGTTATTCGATGGTATGGTATTAAGGTATTCCAGTTGCTGAACTATGTGCATCTGGACTTGATGACACTCATACATGCTTCTCCACATACACATCAACCTGCCAACACAAGAAGCACGAAATGCATATCAACTACTATATTTTAAAACCGATATTTTAAAATACTCGTGATTTGCTATGCATGCGCATGTAATATCAACTACTCATTTATTCGGTGTCAACTGGTATTACTTATGTGAGCCGGATCATAATAAAACAATATTTTATTAGTGCTACACATTCTGTTACAAAATCAGAAGTGACAATAATTTAATTCAGGTCAATAAGTCAGTAAAATGAACACAGAAGAATATAAATAAAAAATTTTAACATTTGACATAGGTCAAATTATTTGTCCCCAATAAGGTACCACTAACCTGAGTCTAAACAGTGTATATTGTACTAGTGAGTTGCCAAAGTTATGGAAAAAAAAGTATCTCTTGATTTATGAGCAGAAAACAGACAGAAAAGAACCATCATGCAGGTAACATCCCATCTATTGTTGCAAAAAATCACTTATAAATTCCATTGGGAAAATATATGGTACAAAGCAACAAAAAATGGTTAGTTTTAGAGACCCTTCATCTCACTTGTTCAGAAAACGAGATTTTGGTCGTACAGATTGTACTTATCAAGATAAGGTTTGTCTTCCCCAAAAACAAGTGACAAACACAATTCAATCCAGCAAAAACTATCAAATAGTTTTAAAAAAACTTAGAACAATTGTTTTCTACTGTTACTAATAATACTATGCTATGCATGCACTCTGAACCAATTTGTAGTACTTGATTCTCTCACTCTACTGCTACATACAGCAAACAGCTGTCACTCCCCCAAGCAAGCAAACACAAGGGATAAAATTCGGTCTCTAACTTCACGCTTTCGCTAAGTTAGCACGTCGGTGGATGTTAGATCGAGATTATACGGTCTAAATTTCAATCTCAATGTCATCGTTGTGCTAACCGCGTGAATTTGTAACTTGAGTAAAGGCGTCTCAAGACTCGGTTGCTAGTTTTTTTCATATCTTTTTGAGGGCTCACTAGAATCAGGGAAAGCCTCAAGACTCGCATACCGAGATACTTACATATTATTCATGTTGCTAGTTTTTAACCGATGATATATGCTATTGTTTTCTACTTTGCAAAGTTATGTATGAAATTGAAAAATGAAGTAGAGAATATGAGAAGACTAACCCTTTGACAAGCTCAATGAGTTGAGGGTAAAGCTCTATCTCCCGTAATTTGATGATTTCGGCCGATGTACTATCAATGGCTTGAGTAGAAACCATTATTTGTGATTCTAATTTCTCCACTTCTTTCTTTGCCTTTTCGGTTCTTATATAGTCCGCACTTCTCATCTCTAACTTCCTTACCATTGCCACCTTCTTCTCATGCTCCATCTTTATTAATTTAGCATTCTTAAACCAACCAAACAATATCAAATGAGTAAAGAAACATTGTTTAAAAAGTCGCGAATTGAATTTCTTAAAAGTTTAAAAATTGTTTTTTTATTCATTACAAAACTTCTACTTTCCTCCTTAACATGTGCCCTAAGGTTTGTGCCTTTATGGCACAAGTTAACAAGACCCAAGAAACTATTGTGGAAGTTATCAAATCACTTAATGAATGTAATAGTAAAAGGGTTAGATTTCTTCTTTAATCATCAAACCAACCTTACTTTGGAGACTGGAAAAAGATGAGGGAAAATAAAGTTACATGACTACTAATGGAAAACCATAGTCATCTACAAAATGTTGATTGCAAAGAACAGAATTTCTTCACTAGACCCACATCATGTTTATGGCCACAAAAGACAAATCTTCTTCAACCTTTACTTCTCTTTTGTTTTCTTTTATTAGTATTAATTATTACCCTCTAAGTCGGATTAACATTTGGTGCAGTCCTTAAATCTCTATTCAATCTCGGCCAAAATCATATAAAACCGATTTTGTTATTGTATAATCTACACTGTCATATCTCAAATTAACCGTCGAGATTGTACTTTGTTAAAGGCTTAGGAATAGGAAAAAAAGAGCTACTCACCTTGACCTCTTGGTACAATTTCTTCTCCCATGCATATAGCCTCTCCACGGTAGAGGAATGTCCACCACTTCCAACACCATTATTAGCCCTAAAACTACCAACAGAAACCTCCTGAGTCAGCTTGCCAAATCCATTCAATTTAGGACTTGAAGAACCCCAAGAAGCCCACATTGATGGACTCAAACTCCATCCATTTCCGTACATTTTACCTACCACCAACAAGTACATTACAAACACAACCTTCAAAATTCAAAAACATGAAACACCAACTTGAATGTTGACCAAAAAACAACCCAAAATTTCAAATCTCAAAGAGGTTAAAGACACAACAAAAACAACTCAACATGCATGTGAAACTTACTTGCTTTACTATAATCAGAAAAACCAGAAGTTGGAACTTGTAACAGAAACGAAACATGAGAACCAGCATCAGCAGCTTTGAGAAAGTAATCATCAAGCTCTTTGATAACCTCAACCAGATCTTTACTGTTTCTAGAAACCACCATTGCAAGCTCACTAGGCGTTTCCTTAGAAAACCCCACCACACCAGACGACGGAGTCGCCATACTCGCCGCAGCACCACCCGCCATCACAACCACCTCAGAGCCAGTAGTAGTCGTAGCTTCCCACTCTTCCTCAGTAGCCGACCTCGACGAAGCAGGCGGAGGCTGCTGCTGCTGCTGCATGAAAGGATCCCAGAAATCCCAACCAGATGACATCACCGGTGGAGGAGGAGGAGGCGGCGGCGGAGGCGGAGGAAGAGGAGAAGAACCAGTCCCGGAAGTCCAAGTATAAGAACTCAAACTCGGACTCATCGGTGGAGGAGGCGGCGGCATTGGCGACGGAGCACGCGGCGGCGGAGGTGGAAGAATTGGCTGTGGCTCAGGCGGAAGATGGTGAGTAAGATGAGTGGTTTTCTCAGCGTTGGCGAAGTGAAACAAAGCTGAACCAGTTGAACGAAGAGATCGAATGTACATAACATGTGCAGCTGAAAAAGCATGTCTTGCTTGTACCAAGTTTTTCATGTAACGTTTCCGTGATTTACAATGCGTCACTGTTTCTTCCCTCTCTAGTCTCGAATAGCAACAACCCATTTTCGGTAGATCAAAGAAAACACAGATACAAAATAAAGGGTAGTGGTGGTTTCTGCAAAAAGTGGAAAAAGTTTATTTATTTTTGTATTTTTGGTGGAAAAAACAAGAACATTAACTAAGAAACTTGAGGAACATAACACTAATGTAGTTGTGTGTGTTGAATCTGAAGAAGAAAATGTAGTTTAGTTAAGGAAGGTTAATGGTTGGATTTGTATGTAGTGGAGTAGAGGAGTAGGGGAGAATGAAGAAAGGGAATAGTGATAGGTACTTGTTTTTGAGACAAGGGGACTTTGGACAGAGAGCCTGTGTAGTGTTGTAGTTTAAAAAAGGACAATGTTTTTTTTTCTTTTATTGGGACGAAAATACCCCTTTGCATGGGGGGTATATTGTAATTTTAGTAGTATTATTATAAAATAAAATTGGTGAATGATGATTATACAGAACGTGAAGGATTGTGCATAAGGAAGAAAATAGTAAAGGGAAAAACAAAGGTGACAGTGGGAGATAGGATCCACGAACGGGTGGGTATCTCGGAGAATTTTAGTAGATTAGAAAATTATTAGTGTATAACTGATGAGGGTATTATGGTAGTTCTACATGGATATATAGGCAATTTTCTTTTCCGTTGCAGTGGTTATGCACTATGCAGTTGTTGTGGTTATGGTATGGGAGTTTGTTTTATTTTATGCTGAATCAAACGCTTTTGCTTTTTTGAAATGCAAAGATGAAACGCCCTGGGAGCTTTACAATTTTCTTATTACTATAATCATACTCACATTTTACTTTCTTTTGTATTTAGTTTTTTTTTTCAATGAAGGAAATAAAATAAATGTGTTCTTGTGATGATTTTTCCGAATCAAGCTGGTCAGGAGAAGCCGTAGTGAATAAAGAGTTTTGTGGATTAAGATTGCATGTTCTCCATTGTCGCTAGGTTACTCTTCTTAATTCTTATAGCCCTTGTCCACTGATGGTGTTATCTCACATTCATAATTCTTAAATGTCATTGTTCCCTTGTCGCCTAGGAAGTCATAAAAGATATTGAATTTTATTTGATGAGGATGTCTTCTGTCTTGAAAGGCGACTTGATAGTAGGAATGGACAGGGGCGACTTCATAATGCTTGGGCGAGATGTATGGTTAATCCTGGATGGACGTCTCATGTTCACAAACCTTCAAGGATGGTTTAGTTAGGAGGCGTGATGCCTGGCTAATCCGGGGGGGGGGGGTTACGTCTTGAATGTACATAAGCCCCCCAAGCACTAGGCCTGACGTACGTCCAGGATGCATATCTCGGAGTCGAGCCCTAAGACGTCAGGCAGCCTAAAGCGCTTCGCCATAATTTTCAAGCATCACGCTTGAGAGGCTTATGTACATCCAGGATGCATATTTCGGAGTCAAACCCTGAACAGTCAAGCACATTAGTATCTCGTCTCGGCCAGGCCCCATAATTAGGAAGGTTCAGGCATATCCAAGATACACATCCTAGAGGCGTGTCCGAGATGCACATCTCGTTCCAGTTGATATCTCGACACATACAACCTAACAACCCTTCAGTGCAGAAGACATCCACATCAATAGACTTCAATGTCCATTATAACTTCCTAGGTGACAAGGAAACCACTGTAATAAAGGAATATGAATGTGATATAATGCCCTTGTTAACCCTATAAGAGAGGGAGGAAGAGGAGGAAATGGACGAGCAATACATAAGTGATAAAATTCATAATACACCACAGCTTCTCCCGACCAGCTTGAGGGAAGGCATCACGAAAAACCTGTCACAAAAAAATTACGCAATACAAGCTTTTCTAGAGAACGGGTCCTTGGTTACATCACTCTAAGCACCATATTCGGAAAAGGAAGAAGCGCAAAAGTGACGGAAGTCAGGTACATGGTGGTGAACGCCTCGTCTCCCTACAATATCATCATCGAATGATCAACTTTCAACACCCTCGAAGCAGTTCTCTCCACCTTGTACTTAACAGTGAAATTCCCACTGGAGAACAGAGAAATAGGGATCATCAAGGGAAATCAAGAGCTTGCTCAATAATGCTATCGGGACCGTCTAATTCTACAGAAGAGTCAAAAGAGCATGTCGTTTTTAAAGCTTCGTGATGTCCCGTTTGTCGACTTGGACCCACAAGGTGAAACTCTGAAGAACAACCTGATGCCGATGGAAGACTTTAAGAAGATACAGATAGGACTAGAGCCCCACCAGACAACCTAGATTAGAACCTCGCTTAAGACAATAGAAGAAATGAAGATCAGAGAGTTACTAAAGAAAAACATAGACCTTTTTGCCTGGGTCCCTGATGACATGCCAGGCATAGATCCCAACATCGTTTTCCACCAGTTATCCATACGCCAAGATGCAAAGCCCGTGATACAACGTAAAAGGAAGGAAGGAGGAGATAAGAGAAAGGCTATCGAAGAAGAAGTCAAAAAGCTATTAGAGGTCCGCTTCATCCGAGAGACAAATCCCACTTGGTTGGCCAACATAGTGACGGTTAAGAAAAGTTCAGAAAAATGGAGAATGTATGTGGACTTCACAGATTTGAATAAAGCTTATCCAAATGATTCTTACCTGCTACCCAACATTGACAGACTCATCAATAACTCGTCTAGTTTTAAATTACTAAGCTTCATGGACGCATACTCCGGCTACAACCAAATAAGGATGACCCGGTATATGTCCCCATACCGCTCTCATGACCAATAGGAGGAATTATTTTACAACATTATGCTTTTCGAATAAAAAAAATCAGGTTCTACTTACCAGCAACTCATGGACATGGTCTTTCGAACCAAATAGGGTGAAACCTGGAAGTCTACATTGATGACATGGTCATAAAAATCGTTGTGGATCACAGACATCACAGTAATTTAGAGTAAATGTTGGCTTAGATCATAAAGTACAACATAAGCCTCAACTCCAGCCAATGTTCCTTCGAGGTCCGGGCCGATAAATTCCTAGGCTTCATGTTAACTTAAAGGGAAATTGAGGCGAACATGTCAATTCATCATCAACATGAGGAGTCCCGCAACTTTGAAGAAAGTCCAATAGTTGGCGAGAAGAATAGTTACCTTGTCAAGATTTCTATCCTGCTCGGGCGATAAGTCAATCCATTTCTTCCCAGCACTTAGAAAGGTAGAGAATTTTCAGAGGACCGAGGAGTGTGAAAAAGCTTTTTAGGAACTCAAGGACTTTCTGGTGTCACCACCCATTCTGATTCTCCCTCAAGAAAGAGTTCCCTTGGTTTTGTACCTCTCGATATTTGAAAAAGCTTTGAGTTTAGTTTTAGTTAAGGAAAACTAGGGCATAGAGAAACATATTTACTTTGTGAGCAAGGTATTGAAGGGAGCAAAAATCAGGTACCCGAAAATTGAAAAACTAGCTTTGGTCGTAGTAGTAACGACTCAAAAATTAAGACATTACTTTCAAGGGCACGCCATTATTGTAAAAAAAACTACCCGGTAAAATAGATTCTCACAAAGTCCAATTTAATAGGAAGAATGATGTCGTGGGCAGTAGAATTGTCTGAATTTGACGTAACTTTCTCCAAGCGGAGCGCCATCAAGTCACAGTTTTTGGCAGACTTCCTAGTAGAGTTTAGCACTCTAGCCGACGAAGAACCCATATGCATTTTATCTCTCTCAATGAAAAGATATTCCAACCTTAAAGGAAGCGGGGCCGGTATTATCTTGGAAGTGCCTGGAGAATTGCCGTTAGAACAATCATTATGTTTCAACTTCCAAGCAAGCAACAACCAGGCGAAATACGAGACTCTATTGGTAGGAATTGAACTAGTCCAAGAGGTAGGAGCAATCAACCTTCAGGTAAAGAGTGACTCCCGGTTAGTAACAGATCAATTACATGAGAAGTACTAAACCAAGGACCTCGTACTATCCAAATACTTGAAAATGGTGCAAAGGCAATAAAAGGCTTTTCAAGCGTTTGAGATAAAACACATCCCATGTGAGGAAAATATAAGAGAGGTGTTGCACCCTCAAATTTGCCCTTACATTTTTGATATAATTTATTTCAAGATCTCCTCAAGCTCACAAGCTCATTGGTGGCTGATCCGGTGTCGCGCGCAGATCAAAACGAGTTATTTTGAATAAAACCGTAGATAGCGACAGGTGACTCGAATATCGTCTCTCAAAGATTCTTGTTTATTATCAACTAATCAAAATCGATGGGGGGGGGGGGGGGGGGTTGGTTCAGGTTCGATTTATAGAAAAAGTGATTATCAAAAGCGATTAATGAAATAAGCTGTTTTGAAAAAGTGATTATAAAATTAAGCCAATCTACTGTTTTCGGTTCCGGCTTATCATAGGTTTCTACCTTACCAATTCCCTAAGGGGCTTCGATCTCTATTCGATTTCAATACCAATTGACAAGCGCAAAAGATATTAAACAGATTGGATTCCTATTCTGAATTAATAAAACGGATTAATACAATCGCGAATTAAGAAAATACGATATATAAACGCAATTTAACGACGAAGCGACGTAAACAACGATTAACAATTAGGAATACAATCATATGAAATTAATCAAAATATTCCACGAAATAACAGATTAAGCAAATGCAAATTCATAAAATATAATTGAAAGAGAAATGAAATTGAATTGATAAAATAAAAACCTTAAAGCTTTTGGAATTCGATTACAGTAGATCGACTCTGGATGTTTAGTTCTCCATTCAAGCGTACAGAGCAAAAATTTGGAAAAAAATCGTGAATAGTAAAACGATGAACAGTACCGCCTGGCATACCTATTAGGAATCAGCCAAAAAATGTTTATGACCCAACTGGGTCGAATTACAAAACCCGACCCACTAGTAACGACCCAGAAACTGAAAATAAAATAGTGCTGCAGCTTCAAACACAAATCTGGAAATTATAGGCTCCGAATCTGACTTCGAATCCAACATGAAAGTCGTAGCTCTTTCTCTTAGCTTATTGGCGGTTATTAGAACGCCTCAATCGGATTCCTAGAACTCCAGTTATGATCGTTTCCGTGAAAGCTACCAAAGTTGCAAATAAAATACGAAAATCAAATAAGCATAAAAATAAACTAAATTATGAAAACACATTAAACCATAAAAATAATCAAAACAAACCAAGGAAATACTTGAGTACAAACATGGAAGGACGTGCATAAAAATGCACTGATCAAGCTCAAGACTACACATGAATGGGGCACACCCATACTTCTCCTAAAACAACAAATTCCTAACTAGGATTTTAACTTTTCCAATGAAATTGGACTTCTAAGACTTCAAGTGGACTCCATGGTGTCTCATATGACTCAAAGTATCCTCATACCAAGTTTCAAGCCTTGAATCATAAGATTGCTCAATCAATGGCCCAATTGATCAACAGTCGACTATGTTGACCTAAAAGTCAACTATGGTCAAAATACAGTCAAACTTCAAGGTTTTTGGTTAACATCAAGGATTTGAGGTTACATTCATCATTTGATCAAGGATTGATCATGATTCACCAAGAAGAGCTCAGGAATCAACAAGAGTCAAAGGTTCTAAATTAGGGTTTTTGAACTAAAAGTCAACTAAACTTTAACCAGCCATAAATTTCACATGGTTCATTAGAAATTGTCCTAAAAAATCTCATTTTAAAGGAAATTTCATTCTTTACAACTTTGTCTCTCTAAAGAATTGGCCAAAAATGCTTCATTTGAAAGATATGGGCCAAAACATTACAGGTCCTTTTATAGGTCAACAAAAAGCCACTTTTTGTCAGGGCCAGTATCATCAAGATAAATTCTTCAAATGTAAAAAATGTTCCAAAAGGGCTTGTAGAAGACATCTTGGACTTTTCAAAAAGTACAAAAACACTCCCAAATGATAAACATTGAGCAAGTTATGGCTTAGGAAAAATGGAATTTTGAAGAAATGCATGAAGGAAATATTGACCAAACTTGAAAATTTTCCAAATGGGCCTATATTTCTTTGATTCAAGCTTGTTTCTAACCTTGCCAAAGACTCTCAAAGCCCATTTGCACGCCTTGTTTCCATTTATTTTATTTATTTTTGAATTAATTCAATTTAATTCAATTTTAATTAAAATAAAATACCAAAAAATTAAATTGATAAATGCAAGTTGTAAATTCAAATTCCTTGAGGCCCAAGATACTCATTGAAAGCTGTAAATTTTAAAAATATTTGATTGGCACATGATTGAACAAGAAAAGGAAGTTTTGGTACAAGATTGAAATCAAATATTTTTCACATTGAAAGCATTTATTTTCTCTCCAATTCTTGACCTAATTCTCTTGCCATATATATATATATATATATATATATATATATATATATATATATACACACAACACATTCAAACCCTAAGGGCACGAATTTTGGTGGCCAAGAGACGAGGGTTTGCGTTCAAAATTTCCAAGTGAAGTTGCACCATCAAAGCCCTGATTGTAGCCTTCCTCAAGAGCTTTCAAGTATCAATTCATGTTCCTGAGGCATTGTAGAGTAAGTATAAGTCCAAAGCCATGGCCAAACGTCCCTGAAACGCATGCATCATGAATTCCGGTTGCCTTAAACTTTTGATTTTCGTATTTTGCATTCTATTGTGTTTTTGCTTGAACTAGCGCCACTAATGTGTTCCTGAGATGCCATATAGTAGGTTTAATCTATCGCATGAGGGTTAGAATGTATAAATCGTGACCTGTCATTGCTAGGGCTTCGAGCTCATGAATTTTCGGATCTAGGGTTACAAGCAGTTTTAGACTAAACTAACCATACCACTGAATTCGTAGCATCCTAGTTATGTTATCTGGGCTCTTGGTTTTAGTTTTTTGATCAATTTTGCAGGTTTACTAATTTTGCCTCGTCGGAGAAGATGGTCGGACCACCGTCTGTGGTGTCGCTGACCTGGGTCAAGGGTTTTGCTTGCACGCGTGGATCCATACGCCCATCTGATTGGTTGTGTAATACTCATGGGTCCCACACTTGACTTACTTTAAAAATCCAGAATAAAACGACGAACTACCATATGATCCATTGGTCACGATTCCAAAACAACTTGAACGGATGGCTCAGATGGCAGCGCGTACACTTGGTAACTCAGGGGTCTTGAGTTCGAATCTCAGCGACCCCTCCCTTTGGCAATATTTTTTTGATTTTCTCTCTTTTCCAACTTCCCAACTTTTTCTTATTATTTACCTATTTTCTTAAATAATTAATTGGGAAAATACCCTTTTTCGTCCTTTAACTTTGGCTCGGGGTCCATTCTGGTCCCTTAACTTTTAAAAAGTGCAAATCAATCCTTTAATTCTTAAAAACGGAGCACGTTTGTCCTTCCGTCTGACTCTGTTAGTAAGCGTTCAAATTAACTACATATGTGGCATTTTGATTGTCTGACGTGGCATTTAATTGTTATAATCTTAAGTGTTGTGAACTAAACACCTCATTCTGAACATTTCAAGTACTTACCCATTGTGAAGAAAAAGCTCGTGGTGCAGCGAAGAACGTTGAAGGCGAATCGTCGTGCAGTGAGGGAGGCCATCCTCAAAGCTTTTGCAACCAGGTTAGAAAGTTCATGATATGTGGCTTGTCTGATTGTGGTAGAAATAAGGGTTTTTGCATGTTTCAGTGTTAGAATTTAGGGTTTTATTTTGCTAAATATTGGAAATCCACGTTTTTTCTTCTGATAAATTAGGGTTTCATAGTAAATCGATTGTTTGCATGTATGTATTTAATCTGAGTAATTAGGGTTTTACATATTTATGATTTTAGGTGAAATGGACGAGTATATCGTACTCACAATTCACCATAGTGGTGAATTTGTTGATGGTGATCTTAGAGTTTATAAAGGAGGGGAAGTTTCTGAGTTGAAAATAGATGTTGACACATGGAGTTACTTTGAGCTGACAGATTCACTTAAGTGTTTAGGGTATAGGGATTTTGAGAAAATCTATTACAAAGACCCAACATTTGGGATGCAACAACTGAATGATGATGCAGGAGCATTAGAAGTAGCCGATCTGTATAAGGTTCATTTAGGTGTAGACATTTTTATTAAACACACAATTGGGCAGGCTGAGTTTGCAGACCCAGCAGGGTTAGAAAATGTTGTAGGTGAGGAGCATGGTGTCACTGAGGAGCATGTAAGAGATGAGGAGGAGAGGGTAGTTAAAGAAATGCTTTCTAAGTTGCATGAAGAAGTGACTGGTAACTCTAATGAAGCTGAGCTGGAGGATGAGGATGAGAATATTGGTTTGGAGGCTGAGAAGGTTGTGTTAGAGGCTGAGAAGGTTGTGTTGGAGGCTGAACATGCTGAACATGTTATTTGGGAGGCTGAGAAAGATTGTATGGAAAATGAGAAAGATGACAGTTCTGATAGTGGTGAAGTGGATGATTCCATAAGTAGTGATGATAGTGAATACAAATATGACAGTTCTCTTGATGTTGAATTTAATGATTCTTCTGATGGTTATGAAGATATAGATGAGGATGAATTGGACAATCTAGTTGAACATGATGAAGAGAGAGATGAGGGTGTTAAAATTGGGAGTGGTAGTGAGAGTGAAGGTTTGGTTAGTGGGTGTGACAGTGATGACAGTTATGGTGTGCAAAAAAAACATATCCCTATGTTTAAGATTCAAAAGAATATGGCTGATTTCAAATGGGAGGTGGGTTCCTACTTTAGTTCAAAAGATGATTTCAAAGAGGCAATCACATCATATGCTGTTCATAGTGGAAGAAACCTAAAGTTCACAAAAAATGATAATGTAAGAGTGAGGGTAAAGTGTAAGGATGGATGTGATTGGGAAGCCTATTGTGCTAAATCCTCAAGGGAAGAAACTTGGCAATTAAGGAAGGTGAATGATGTACATAGTTGCAGTAGGGATTATAATGTGAAAATGATGACTACCAAGTGGCTGAGCAAGAGGTTACAAAACTCCTTAAAAACCAATCCTAGGATGAAAATCAAAGATATCAAGGCAAAGGCACAAAAGAAATGGAATGTAGGTGTGAACAAAACCAAGACAATTAGGGCAAGAGTTAAAGCAAGAGATATGGTTGATGGGTCATTCCTAGGGGACTACACCAGAATCTATGATTATTGTCATGAATTACTAAGAACAAATCCAGGTTCCACAGTGAAGGTTGGTGTTGAACCATCTCAAGAAGGCTCACAAAATCATTTGCCATACTTCAAAAGGTTGTATATATGCCTTGCAGCATGTAAGCAAAGTTTTAAGTTTTCTAGGCATGTAATAGGGTTGGATGGTTGTTTTCTAAAGGGGCTATGTGGAGGGCAAATACTAGCTACTATAGGTAGGGATCCAGATGATCAAATGCTACCTATAGCATTTGCAGTGGTTGAAGGAGAAAATAGAGACAGTTGGACATGGTTCTTGGAGTTATTGATTGATGACCTTGGTGGAAAAAATGAGTGCCTCACATACACCTTCATGTCAGACCAGCAAAAGGTATTACCTTTCTTTTGTTTTTAATTAATTTGATTATGGTTTCTATTGAATTTTGTATTTTTATTTCTATTTCTTTGACTGTGTTGCAGGGATTATTACCAGCCATGGATGAACTGTTGCCCAATGTAGAGCAAAGATTCTGTGTCAGGCACTTGTACAACAATTTCAGGAAAAGATATCCTGGGAAAATGCTTAAGGAAATAATCTGGAGGGCTGCTAAGGCTACTTATGCTCAGGCCTGGGAAAGAGAGATGAAGAGGATGAGGCTGATAAATGAAGAAGCATACCTACATATGATGAAGACACCTCCAAGATTTTGGAGTAGATCTTACTTTAGAGGGACTAATAAATGTGATGTTGTAGTGAATAACTTGTCTGAATCTTTCAACAGTGTTATTCTTGAAGCAAGGTCCAAACCCCTAGTGACTATGGTAGAGGAGATAAGGACATATTGTATGGAAAAATGGGCAACAAATAGAATGAGGTTTCAAAAATTGGCTGATGATGATGTGCTGCCTAACATTAGAAAGAAGGTTGATAGAACAAGTACTTACACAAATTCATGGATTGTGAGGTATGAGTTATCTATTGTAATATGTTACTTTACAATTTTCCATCAAATCTCTAAGTTTGTTATTATTGTGTAGGATGTCTGCTGAACACATATTTGAGGTTCATCATGTAGAAAACCATGCAGATAAATTTGTTGTGAATTTGAAGGAATGTGTGTGCACCTGTAGGAGGTGGGAATTAACTGGACTTCCATGTGTTCATGCATTAGCTAGCATTAAAAGTAGGAACTTCAAGGTTGAGGAATACATCCCTGCATATTATAGGAAGTCAATGTACATGAAAGTGTATTCATCTATAATTTATCCTTTGAATGGATCAAATCTATGGGCCAGAACTGAATATCCAGATGTGCTCCCTCCTAAGTATAGGAGGATGCCTGGGAGACCAAAGAAAAGGAGAAATTTGGAGCAGGGAGAGATAGATGGTTCTGAAAAAAAAATGAGGAGAGTAGGATTGGCAATCAGGTGTTCAAGGTGCAAGAAACCAGGTCACAACAAAACAACATGTAAGATTACTCAGAGTACTCAAGGTACTCAACAGAACACTCAAGCAACTCAGCCAACTCAGCCTGCTACTCAACCTGTGTCTCAACCTGCAGTGAATTTGTCTCAATCTGTGTCTCAACCTGCTGTGAACCTGTCTCAGCCTGCATCTGCACAAGGATCCAAGACATCTACTCAACCATCCAAGAAATCTACTCAACCATCCAAGAAGACAACTACAAGGCCAGCAAAGTTGGGTGTTAGAAGACCAACAACCCCTTTTGTTCCCCCTGGACCAACTACACGACTTAGTGCTGCCAAGAATATGATTGGCCCAACTACAAGGAGGACAACACCAACCAAGAGGACAACACCCAAGAAAAAAAATTAGGAGGAGTGTCTAATGTTATGCTAATGTATTGCACTTTGTACTGATGTCATTTTGTGTAATGGTCTTAACTCATTTTGTGTCATTTTGTACTGATGTCATTTTGTGTCATGTTGAACAAGGTTATCTTAACTGTTTCTCTTTTTCATGTTGAAACTCAATCTGTATACTGGTATTTTGTGTTATGCAAATGTGTGGCACTTTGTGTTGCAATGTTAAGGCACTATTGACTGAAATTCAGTATGTTACTTTTGTGTTATCACATCATATTCTTCTTTTCTGTTACTTTTGCAATGCTAATACAGGATTAAACTGAAATTAACAAAAATTCTGTATAGCAACAATTCTGAAAAATTTGTAAAATATTGACTGCTACTTTTTCACACTTTTAACACTATACTTCCACTGGTGGAAGACTTGCTTTAAAACTGCACAGAACACTTTTTACACTATACTTCCACTGGTGGATGTCTTACTTTAAAACTGCACTTTTTACTTTCTTGTTGAAAATGAAAATACAAACAAGTCTTATATAGACCTAAAAGACTTCTGCTATACTAGGAAATTAAAACAAATAAATACTCTTAATATGCCATTATCTCTTGGCTTTTCCAGTACAAAACCAGTGGAAGACTTCTGTAAAAAGTGTTCTGTGCAGTTTTAAAGCAAGTCTTCCACCAGTGGAAGTATAGTGTTAAAAGTGTGAAAAAGTAGCAGTCAATATTTTACAAATTGGTATCAGAGCATGTTCGTAAGGACATATAAACTGAAATTTTGTGACAACTGAAATTAACAAAAATTCTCACTTCATTATAGCTTAAACATTACATTACAATAGATGAAGAATTACAATACAATATTTCTCGTTTCATTTCATCAAGAACATAATAATCACAAAAGCTGCACCTAAGATAACAAACATCCAGATTTTCTTAAACTTCATAATCTTGTTTATCTCCTTCCTTAATTCTTCATTTGTCAGCTTTACTTTTTCAATCTCCATTGTTGCATCATCCAATTTTTTTGATAACTTTTCCAATCTGGCCATTATAACATGACCTTTGTCATCTTGAACATCCTCATAAAACCATTCAAAAAATCCACACCCAGGTTGCCTTGTTCCCTGCATTTTACAAAGGAGATAATATGAACAATGGAGATAAAATGAGAACAACCTCGAAAATACAAACATACCTTAAAATGAGAACAACCCCAAAAATATTTTCCATAGCTCTTCGACGTTGATGACCTGCGAAGAGTAGCTGCATCTCCACAATGACAACTTGGCTTCCACGGAAGATTCTCCACCGTAAAAGAACTGGTTTTCATACTATCTTCGCTTTTCTGTTTCATGGAGGACGAATTGAAACTTGATGTTATCCCTAAATCCCTAACTTGATGTTTCATGGAGACGAATTGAAAGAAGAACCCAATTTACGTTATCCCTAATCCCAATTCTGGACGCGGCTAGGGCAAATTCTGGGGGAGCAATGGAGAATGAAATAGAAGATCCATGTCATGTGCCACGTATGCAGAATCAAACGGCCGTTTGTTCCAAATGGATGGAAAGGACAAACGTGCTCCGTTTTTAAGAATTAAAGGATTGATTTGCACTTTTTAAAAGTTAAGGGACCAGAATGGACCCCGTGCCAAAGTTAAAGGACGAAAAAGGGTATTTTCCCTAATTAATTAATAATTCATATTAATTAGGTTAATGAACTAGAAAATTAGGGTTAACACGTAATTAACTTCTTTTTTTATATATTACATTTTCTTAATTAATTTAATTGGTTTAATTTAGGTTAATTCAATTTAAATTAAATGGTTTAATTTAATTTAATTAATTTAATTTAACTAATTTAATATAATTGGTTTAATTAGATTTAGGGTTTTCTAATTCACCCAATTTTCATATAGTAATTAGGTTAACTTAATAAGAATTTAATTGACCACAAATTTTTTTCTTAACCTTAAAACATTTCCTCTTTTATTTTATTTATCGCCTTTTCGCATTTAAATTCTAGAAATCAATGTATAGGTCGCAAAGTTATTTTTGTAATAGCGTATATTCACTTTCCTGCACTTTACTTTCCGCACCTCCTATTATGTAACTGTCCCAAAGCCTTGTAATAGCGTAAGACCTTATTTTTTTCGCACTTTATTTTTCTGCAAATATTTAACCACTTAGATGTATGATTAATTAGGGTTTGTATGGCAAAACTAAAAGCAAATTAGATAACCCTAAAGCAAGATAAAATATTTGAACTTGACACACTCTCACACTTACACCTTTAGGGTAACCTCTCTGGTTGCCTTCGATTAAATGGTCAAGTCCCTCGAGCCGCGTGAGGATACCTTTAGCAAATGTTGCCTTCTATTCAAATCATCATAGTCCCTCTGATACAAAGATCATAGTCCCTTCGAGTTGCCTACGATAAAATGATCTTGTCCCTCGATGACGCTTTGATTAAATGATGATAGTCCCTTCGAAATGCTAAGGTATCTTCACATGTTGCCTTCTATGACCATTCGATGTCCCTTCACATCCAATGCATAGGACTACCTACCCACAAATGTTATGGATAGTACTATCACTCAAGGAAAGCCTTAAAGTATAGGAAAGACCTTACGAACTTAGGGTAGATAACTCCTAATTGCTTTCTCAACTCAAAAACATTCAAAATGCTTTTCACACCTCATTTTCAAAACACTTTCAAATAATACACTTTGTATACATTCACATGAGAATCATTACAAAGTTAAAGTTCTTTTACAAACTTTTTTTCTAAACACACACCACATTTAAAACAAGTCAAACAAAAACAAGTGAGTTAAGCAATTAAGAGCCCATGGATAACCATGGATACAAAGGGTGCTAATACCTTCCCTTTATATAACTTACCCCCCAAACTCAAAATCTTTAAAAAGGTCTTTCCTGTTCTTTTTGCCTTTCCTAATTGGATAAAATAAAATTCGGTGGTGACTCTTACTTACCGCAACATGTTTTGCGAAATAACAAAACAAAAAGTGAGTTCTCCCACCGTATTACAAGCGGACTTATTAGCAAAGCTCTCCAGTACCAAAGGACTCGACATGAATAGGTCGGTGATACAGGAAACACTAGAACATCCCAGCATGCAGTTCACCGAAGTAAGCATGATTGAAACAGGGAAAAGTTGGATGCTGCCTATACTATAGCACTTAAACCAAGATCGCCTCGCTGAGGATCCAATAGAAGTCTAAAATATTAAGAGATTTTTAACACGTTACACGATTGTGGTCGGAAAATTATACATGATGGGAAGATCAACACCCATGTTTAGATGTATAACATAAATAGAGACCAAGACAGTTTTGGCGGAAGTACACAAGGGAATTTGTGGAAGTTATATAGGTGGAAGGGCCCTAGTCGGAAAAATCCTAAGGGCTAGTTACTATTGGTCGGACATGTTGCAAGACAGCGCCCGCTTTATGGAACGCTGTGAGAAATGTCAGATATACTAACCTTTCATACATATTTACGCTCATTTATTGAAATCATCATCTCCCCCTGGCCTTTCTACCAATGGGGCATGGATATCTTAGATCATTTTCCTCTGGCTCTAGGAAAATTAATTTTTTTTTATCGTAGGTGTGGACTACTTCATGAAGTGGATCGAGGCAGAAGCGATAGCAAAGATCACAACCGACCGAGTACGGCGTTTCTATTAGAGAAACATTGTTTGTCGTTTTGTGCTCCTAAGGATTATCGTCTTGGACAAAGACACTTAGTTCTTTAGCAGTACTGTAGTGGATTTTTGTTCAAACTTGGGTATACATAATAAATTCAGTCCAGTCGAGCACCCGAGAACGAAAAAAGCAAGTCGAGGCCACCAACAAAATAATACTAGCATGAATGAGGAAAAAACTGGACGAGGCCAAGGGTCTGTGGGCGGAACAACTACATGAGGTCATCTGGTCATATCATACTACTCTATATTCCACCACCAAGAAAACCCCATTTCGGATGGTATACGGGTCCGACGTCATGCTACTAGTCGAGATCAACACACCAACCTGGAGGACGAGATAATTGGTTTTTACTAAGATGGTATACCCTTGGAAGTACAGTCAAAATTTTCTTGCCGCGAAAACGCTGCTAATGCAAGCTTCTCAATCTTTTGGTAGCGTGTTTAACGTTAGTTGTAACACCCCAACTTTTATTTATTTTTAATTGAATTTATTTTACTAATTTGAGTGATATATGTGTTTTATTAGAATTATAGTTATTTAATTATATTTAGTTAATATTAAAAAGAATAGATTTATTAATTTAATTAAGATAGTTGAGTTTATTAGAATAATTAGATAATTATGTTATTTTAATTTAATAAAAGTATTATTTGAATAAAAATAAAATAATAGAAATTAGTGAGTAATGGATGTTTTGAGTAAGAACTAGAGTGTGGTAAGATTTGTTGGAATAATTAAATTAGAGTATTACTTATTTAATTAAATAATAGAATTAAAATTTAAAAAAAATAGAAATTAAGTGAGAGTGTGAGGAGATTTGACGAGTGAGAGAAGCAAAAACTGAGAATTGCGATATTAGGGTGAATAAATAGGGGAATTTTTGTTAGTACATGCAAAACTGAGAAAAAGAGGAAAAGAGACATAGCTTAGAAAGGAATCTTGGAGAGCGAGGAAAAGTCCTATTAAGACATAAAATTTTAATCGATGGGGAAAATATATACTTATGGGTGTTTAGATAGTCGGATAGTGAGGAATCCTTACCCTCATATATTCTTCTTCTCCATTTGTATATGTGTTGCTGTGTTTGTGGACAAAAAGAGTTTGGGCAAAACCCTTTGAGGCATCGATTGATAAGTTTCCCTTATTCTCATTAATATGTTATGAATTTGTATAATTTTTTATTACTTGAATCTTTGTTGATGCATCGTTGTTGTATAATCTATGGTTGTGCCCTTACAGAAAAATTATAATAATTGGATTATGGTATATAATTATTTGTGGCTGTTGATCTGTGTTTTTTGGGGGTGTTAGGATCGATTGGGCAGGAAATTAGATAAACCATAAAAACTCAAAAAAAAATCCCAAATGGCGGAAAAATAAAAAATTAGAAAATCGAGTCAGGGGGCGGCGAAGCTGCGGCAGTCGAAGCCATATCATATCAGTGGAGGCGGCGGATCGAGAGCGGCAGCGTGTAACACCCTATATTTCCATCGATAATTTAATAAAATTAGAGTAAATATATATACAAAATATGATATTTATGATCTAAATATTTTTTAGTAAAAAATAATATACGGGAAAAATTTATTCAAAAAATCTAGGGTTAAATACATTTCACCCCCCTACCGAAGTAGCGAGTTTTTGTTTTCCCCCTTATTAAAATTTTTTTTAGCCTTTGCCCCTTAGAAAACAAGATTCTGTTTTTAGACACCCCCTATCACCTGTTTGGATGACTGGGCGTGTTAAGGTGGCGGTGAATCTGTTGAGGTGGCACAGAATCTTCATTGCTTGCTTAGGTGGCGTGGATAGGTTGCAAAAATCCCAATTAATTGATTTGCAAAACCTAGGATTCGAAAGTAGCGAGTTTTAGTTTTCCCCCTTATTAAAAATTCTGTTTTTAGACACCCCCTATCACCTGTTTGGATGATTGGGCGTGTTAAGGTGGCGGTGAATCTGTTGAGGTGGCACAGAATCTTCATTGCTTGCTTAGGTGGCGTGTATAGGTTGCAAAAATCCCAATTAATTGATTTGAAAAACCTAGGATTCAAACACATGTCTTAATGCATATGGGGTGATCCTCCAACCATTGAACCATTCACGTTTTCTTATACAATCATCGCGTTTCCTTGTATATGTTATTTATCATATAGTTTATTGATTATATAGTTTATTTTGATTGTATATATTATATAGTTTTATATTATTAATATATTACTTTATTTATTTGTTTTATTTATTTATTTATTATATAGTTTTATTTATTAATAACTAAATTAAATATATTTATTTAATGGTACGTTTTTATTAATATTTATTTATTATTAATATTTATTTATTATTAATATTATTATAATAATATTAAACAAAAACATTAATAATAATAATAATTATTTACGTTATTAATATATAATAATTATTATTACTATTTACATTATTATATATATATATATATATATATATATATATATATATATATATATATATATATATATATATATATATATATATATATATATATGTATATGTATATGTATATGTATATTATAATATATGTTTTTAAATGTAATTAAATATATAAATGGTACGCTTTTATTAATAATAAATAAATAATAAATGTAATTAAATAAATATTACTTTATTTATTACTTTATTATTAATATTTATATATTATTTTATTTATTTACATTATTTATTTATTATTCATATTATTTATTTATTTACTTATTTATTATTAATATTATTAATATGTTTATTTATATTTATATAAAATTTAAATTTATAAACATATATAAACGTAATTATATAAAATTAATTAAATAAATATTATTTAATTACATTTGTAATAAATTTATTTATATATAATATTTAAATAATAATGTAAATAGTAATAATAATTATTATATATTAATAACGTAAATAATAATTATTATTAATGTTTTTGTTTAATATTATTATAATAATATTAATAATAAATAAATATTAATAATAAATAAATATTAATAAAAAGGTACCATTAAATAAATATATTTAATTTAGTTATTAATAAATAAAACTATATAATAAATAAATAAATAAAACAAATAAATAAAGTAATATATTAATAATATAAAACTATATAATATATACAATCATTGATAAAATAAACTATATAATCAATAAATTATATGATAAATAAGTAAAATAATATATTAAGAATATAAACTATAACATATACAAGGAAACGCGATGATTGTACAAGAAAACGTGAATGGTGCAATGGTTGGAGGTTCCCCCTATATGCATTAAGACCTTGGTTCAAATTCCAGGTTTTGCAAATCAATTAATTGGGATTTTTGCAACCTATCCACGCCACCTAAGCAGAATTTTTTTTTTAATAAGGGGGAAAACCGAAACTCGCTACTTTGGGAGGGGGGTGAAATGTATTTAACCCAAAAATCTATTATTGATCTAAATATTTTTATATACAAAAATTTAATATTGATCCAAATATTTTTGTAAATGATACTTAAATAAAAATAATATTTGTATATAGAAAAAAATCTATTATTTACGAAAAATGGTATTTATGATCCAAATAATTTTATTCAAAAATGGTATATAGGAATAAAATATATTATTGATCTAAATATTTTTATATATGAAATTTACTATTGATCCAAATATTTTTGTAAATGATAGCTAAACAAAAATAAAGTCTGTAGACGAGAAAAAATCTATTATTGATCTAAATATTTTTATATACGAAAAATGGTATTTATGATCAAATATTTTTTATCCAAAAATGATATACGGAAAAAAATCTATTATTGATCTAAATATTTTTATATACGAAAATTAAAGATTGATTCAAATATTATTGTAAATGATACCTATACAAAAATAATATTTGTATACGGAAAAAAATGCATTATTTACGGAAAAATGGTATTTATGATTCAAATATTTTTTATTAAAAAAATGGTATACAGGAAAAAATCTACTATTGATATAAATATTTTTATATACGAAATTTACTATTGATCCAAATATTTTTGTAAATGATACCTAAACAAAAATAAAATCTGTATACGGAAAAAAAATTATTATTGATCTAAATATTTTTATATACGAAAAATGTTATTTGTGATCTAAATATTTTTTATTCAAAAATAGCATAGGCCAAAAAATCTATTATTGATCTAAATATTTGTATATACGAAAATTTAATATTGATCCAAATATTTTTGTAAATGATACCTAAACAAAAATAATATTTATATACGGAAAAAATTCATTATTTACGAAAAATGGTATTTATGATTCAAATATTTTTTATTCAAAAATTACATATGGGAAAAAATCTACTATTAATCTAAATATTTTTATTTACGAAATTTAATATTGATCCAAATATTTTTGTAAATTATACCTAAACAAAAATGAAGTCTGCATACGAGAAAAAAGTTTATTATTGATCTAAATATTTTTATATACGAAAAATATCATTTATGATCCAAATATTTTTTATCCAAAAATTGATCTAAATATATTTGTATACGAAATAATCAACTATTAATCTAATTTTATTTTATTTTTTAATATTTTATTTAAAATAAATAATATATTCAAATGGGCATAACCGAAGGTTATGGGGAAATGCTTGCAGTATGAGCCACGTCAACGAAGGTTAGGCTATGTTTGATAAGACATGTTTTTTAATTTATAGTTTATGTTTTATGTCTTATAAGCTCATATAATAACTTAGACCCATTTGGTAACGGTTTTTTTCATCACGAGCATATAGCTTATTTTATTAGCTTATTGTTTATTTTCCATACGCTATTTCAAATAGCGTTTTAACTTATGTCTTATAGCTTATTATTTTTTCTTCCTTTTTATCTTTATTATTTTAATTAAAATTCATTTTTAACCTTATAATTTAATTTAATTTAAAATAAAATAATTATATATTAAATATCTTTTATGTCATTTTACATTTATAAGTTAATTGAACCGCTAATTTTACCAAACACTTCAATGAGCTTATAAGCAATCAAGCTCAACCATCTGCTATAAGCTATAAGTCATCAGTCATCAATCATAAGCTATAAACTATAGCTAACTTATCAGTCAACCGCTATTTTTATTAAACAGACCCTATAACGTAAAAAAATTAAAGGCACGTTAACGAATCTTATTTTCTCAATTATTAAATGGCATGAAATTTATTTAAATTTTATAAAAAATTTCACTGAATATTACAAAATTTTTTGAATAATTTTTTGAAATCTTTTAAAATCTCAATTCAATTCTTCATCTAAAATTACTCCTCTTGGGGCTAAATTATTGATGGTTAACTTTAAGTAGAATGTTCCAGCGCTCTACAGAAAGTACTGCAGATATGAGATATGTATTCTATCATCAATAATGCTATTTGTACACTAAAGTGTACACCTACACCGTATGTACGGACGACAATGTTCATGTACGGACGGTACTATTCACCGTCCGTACATGAACAGTGCAATATTATATTAATTTTTTTTTTTACATTTTTTTTAAATATTATTTTTTTTTACATTTTTTTTAAATATTATTTTTTTTAAATATTATTTTTTTTTTTAAATATTTTTTTAATGTTTTTTAAAAAAAATATTTGGCAATACTTGCGGATTTATTTCCGGATTTACCTACGGATTTGATAATACCGGCAGATTTACCTACGGATTTGACAATACCTGCGGATTTACTTGCGAATTTACCTACGAATTTGACAATACCTGCAGATTTACTTGCGGATTTACCTACGAATTTGACAATACCTGCGGATTTACTTGCGGATTTACCTACGAATTTGACAATACCTGCGGATTTACTTGCGAATTTACCTACGAATTTAGGTAAATCCGCAGGTAATTTCAAATGCAGGTAAATCCGAAAGTAAATCTGCAGGTATTGTCAAATATTTTTTTTAAAAAATATAAAAAAAATATTTTTAAAAAAATAATATTTAAAAAAATAAATAAATAACGTAAAAAAAATAAAAATTAATATAATATTGTACTGTTCATGTACGGACAGTGAATAGTACCGTCCGTGCATGAAGAGTGCCGTCCGTACATACACCACTACGGTGTAGGTGTACACTTTAGTGTACACATAGCATTGCTGATTCTATCATATCAACTTAATTAACAATCTAGAATTTTGTATTGAATGGAATCTTGTTTTTGTGAAGCAACATAAGCAAAAACGTTTTCCTTTTCCTCTCATCTCAGCAAACCAATAAAATCCTTTACTTGCATGACTCCATGCCAACACCATAATTAGCACCTTCCTCATTCTCCTATAAATCAACCAACCCCTTCCCTCCCCAACCACAACACACAAAACCCTCTTTCTTACACACAACCCATGGCACAATATAGAGTTGACGCAGAATATGTCAAAGAAATCGACAACACTCGTAGTGATCTCCGTTCTCTTATTTCCAACAAAAAATGCGCTCCTCTCATGCTTCGATTAGCGTACGTTCCTCAGTCACATTAATTTCAACTTTACAATTACAAACCTTTTCTAAGGTGAAATAATTACAAACCTTTTCTAACATTAATATTGATTTATAGATGGCACGATGCTGGTACCTACGATGCAAAAACAAGAACCGGAGGTCCAAATGGTTCTATCAGGAATCAACAAGAGCTTAATCATTCTGCTAACAAAGGCTTGAAAACCGCTGTTGAATTATGTGGTAAGCGACACTAAAATAATCAACTAATTAACTAACTAATTAATTAATTACTCTCTGTTTAATCGTTATTGTATTTTGTTTAAAAACAGAGGAAGTTAAAGCTAAACACCCCAAAATTTCATATGCGGATCTTTACCAGCTAGCTGGTGTTGTGGCAGTAGAGGTCACTGGTGGTCCAGCCATTCACTTTGTTCCTGGTAGAAAGGTAAATTCATTCTTCAATCGTAATATAAAATAGTGTGTCTGTGTCAGTGTCACCGTCTCTATTAGAAATTCACTCTGAGACACGTTAAATTGTTGAATTAGGATTCATTGGAATCTCCCGAAGAAGGTCGACTTCCGGATGCTAAACAAGGTAACTAAATTAAATTATGTTGTTCGATTTTGATTCTTGAAACAGAATTACTTAGAAAGGTTTCACTAATAAAAATTCAGGTGCATCGCATTTAAGAGAGGTTTTTTATCGCATGGGTCTGAATGATAGAGACATTGTAGCTCTCTCCGGAGGCCACACTTTGGTATGATTAAGAATCATAAATTCAATATTAATCTTATTAATTATTACTCTAATATATTGTTAATTTACATTGATAAGGGTAAGGCACATAAGGATCGCTCTGACTTTGAAGGTCAATGGACAAGAGACCCTCTCAAGTTTGATAACTCTTATTTTGTGTAAGATAATTTGTTTCATGATAACTTTTTTTTTCCTCATTTTAAGTTAATGTTATGAAATTTGGTGATTAATTAACATAAGATTTATTACCTTAAAAGGGAATTATTGAAATCGGAATCGAAAGACTTGCTGAAGCTTCCCACTGATAAGGTTCTAGTTGAAGATCCAAAGTTTCGTAAATATGTTGAACTCTATGCCAAGGTTTTCCCTTTCCTATACTTTCGTTATAATATCATAATATCATAATATAGTATAGTGTTTTTGGTGCTAATAGTAATTTTGAATTGTTATAGGATGAGAAAGCTTTTTTCAGAGATTATGCAACATCGCACAAGAAACTCTCAGAACTAGGCTTTAATCCCAATGGCAATTATCGTTCCAAATTGGCTAAGGCAGTTTTAGGAGTGGTTATTGCATCAACTGTTGTGGTTCTGGGTTACTTGCTTGAACTCAACAAAAAAATCAACTGAAAGATTGATATTTGTTATTGAACTATACTTTATTTGTTCACCATAAAAGCATTTACATACTGCTTGAGTTTAATTTAATTTACAATTTCATAGAGTGTACATCAGGTGAATAATTCACTAAAATATACCAGCAATTTCATAGAGTGTACATCAGGTGAATAGTTCACTAAATATACCACAATGATTGAAAGCAAAAGAATTATAAAATAATACTAATCCTTCAATGAAGTTTTGTTTATAAAACATAAACTAAGGCTTTTAACCAACCGGCCCATTAGCTCAGTCGGTTAGAGCGACGTGCTAATAACGCAAAGGTCACTTATAGTGGATAGGCCACATCAAATTATTTTCATTTCTTCACCAATCACCACCTTAGTTCTCTAAAACTGTCGACGGCGTTTATCAGCCACCTCTCCGTTCAATCTTGCATCCACTTCGCCGGAAAACTAACAATACTCACGTATTCACTCTTGTGTAAGATTTATGATAATCTATTAATTTGATATTCTATCAGTTTATTTATCTTGAATCTAACGAGATCAAAAACAGAAAAATCCTAGAAATTTTAAAAAAATGAAATTAAAAAAATGCAAACACATCCAATTACTAAAATACACAAAGCTGCTGATATCAGAATATCCAAAGTTTTGAAGGCTCTTTCATCCACCTGTCCCATTATATACTTTCTTGGTATAATGATTACACCTACCTGCAAAATATTTAAGTCATAAGTTGTACACAAAAAAAGAATAACAAAATCATTGGCGATTTAAACAGAAGCATTTTTCCTGAAACTTCTGCTTAATAGAATTATTTGAAAAGGAAGTCTGATTATAAATTTTAAACACAAGTGTATTCATATATTTACCAAAGGAAGTCTCTTCAAGTTTAGGTAGAATGAGTCAATATAATATTCCTGGTGACCTAGTTTAGCATTCTCAACGTGAACCTCATGAGTTGAATTAGGAAAATGATTCCCATAAGTTCTCTGCAACCACTCAGCACCAAGTTTTATTAAATTGTAAGAAATCTTAACCGAATTCCAAAATATTTCATTCTCTTATTTTCTCAATTATTAAATGGCATGAAATTTATTTAAATTTTATAAAAATTTTGATTGAATATTACAAAATTATTTGAATAATTTTTTTAAATCTTTTAAAATCTCAATTCAATTTTTCATCTAAAATTACTCCTCTTGAAGCTATTTATTCTTCATCTAGAATTTTGTTTTGAATGGAATCTTGTTCTTGTGAAGCAACATAAGCAAAAACAATTTCCTTTTCCTTTTATCAGAGCAAACCAATAAAATTCTTTACTTGCATGACTCTATACCAACACCATAATTAGCACCTTCCTTATTCTCTATAAATCAACCAACCTCTTCCCTCCCCAACCACAACACACAAATCTTGCACCCATGGCACAATATAGAGTTGATGCAGAGTATGTCAAAGAAATCAACGACACTCATAACGAACTCCGTTCTCTTATTTCCAACAAAAAATGCGCTCCTCTCATGCTTCGATTAGCGTACATTAATTCCAACTTTACAAATTACAATTACAAACCTTTTGTTACATGAAAATAATTTCTATAATAATATTTTTGATTTATAGATGGCACCATGCTGGTACCTATGAATACGATGCAATAGCAAAAACAAGTACTGGAGGTCCAAATGGTTCTATCAGGAATCCACAAGAGCTCAATCATTCTGCTAACAGAGGCTTAAAAACCGCTGTTGAATTATGTGGTGAGCGACACTGAAATAATCAACTATTAACTAATTAACTAATCTCTGTTTAATCGTTAATGTATTTTGTTTAAAATCAGAGCAAGTGAAAGTTAAACACCCCAAAATTTCTTATGCGGATCTTTACCAACTAGCTGGTGTTGTAGCGGTAGAGGTCACTGGTGGCCTAACCATTCACTTTGTTCCTGGTAGAAAGGTAAATTCATCCTTCAATCCATTATAAAGAAAGTGTTTCGATGTATATGTGTTAGTGTCTGGGTCAGAAATTTACACCGAGACATGTTAAAATTTTTGAATTAGGATTCTTTGGAATCTCCAAAAGAAGGTCGTCTTCCAGATGCTAAACAAGGTAATTAAATTAAATCTGTTGTTGGTATAACTAAAACTTACACAACAGTTGGATCTTGGTTCTTGAAACAAAATTACTTAGAAATGTTTTACTAATTGATGTATGAAAAAAACTAAAATGCAGGTGCATCACATTTAAGAGAGGTTTTTTATCGCATGGTTCTGAATGATAAAGACATTGTAGCTCTCTCTGGAGGCCACACTTTGGTATGATTATGAATTATAAATCCAATATTACTCTTATTAATTATTACTCTAATTTATTTTTAATTTTAATTGATAAGGGTAAGGCTCATAAGGATCGCTCTGACTTTGAAGGTCAATGGACAAGAGACCCTCTCAAGTTTGATAACTCTTATTTTGTGTATGATAATTTGTTTCATGATAACCTTTTCATTTTAAGTTAATGTTATGAAATTTGGTGATCAAAACATGATTAAATTACCTTAAATAGGGAATTATTGAAACCGGAATCAAAAGGCTTGTTGAAGCTTCCCACTGATAAGGTTCTAGTTGAAGATCCAAAGTTTCGTAAATATGTTGAACTCTATGCTAAGGTTTTGCATTTATACTTTCGTTTTCTTTCGTTATAACATCATAATATAATATATAGTTTTTGGCGCTACTAATAATTTTGAATTGGTACAGGATGAGAAAGCTTTTTTTAGCGATTATGCAGCATCACATAAGAAACTCTCTGAACTAGGCTTCAATCCCAATTATTATTCAAAATTGGATAAGGCAGTTTTAGGAGTGGTTATTGCATCAACTGTTGTGATTCTGAGTTACTTGCTTGAACTCTACTAAAAGATTGTTATTTGTTATTGGACTATACTTTATTTGTTAACCATAAAAACATATTATCGAGTATCATGTACTACAAGTTTTAAAGTTCAAAAGCATTTATATACTGCTTAAATTTAATTTAATTTACATAGTATCATAGTGTACATGAGGTGAAATATTCCACTAAAATAAACTAGAATGATTGATGGCAAAAAAGTTCTGCAGTGACTTACTCAATGAGAAACCTAAGCTCGACAATAACATCTACAACCTCTAGCGAGACATTTAAGATGTCAACCTGCCTCAGCAACTCCTTGATTCCATGGAAAACACTTGCATTACTTTCCAGCAATTGAATCAAGACAACATCAAAGACCGTTTCTCTGATTTTTTTGGAGAAGTTGGTCCGTAGGTTCGACAGTGGGGTGACCCCCCGGAGGCGGTCGAAGAGTTGGAAGTAGAACTTGCTCTTGTACTCATCATAGCCTTCAAATACTCGTCTAGTTTATTCTTCTTCAAATTTTCTAACTCTTCTTGAGACAAAGGAATATTGGTAACAGTTAAAGGGGCCCTGAAGTCCTTAACAGTCCCAAAAGGCTGGTTGGTATCAACATCATCATCTGGTTGAGGATTATCATTTTTTGGTTCTTCTTCGCCCTGAGGCTCTACGTTGGCGTTGGAAATATGCTCATTCTTATCATTGTGCTCCTCTTTGCCGTGATTAGGAGTTTTGGGTGAAGAATCATCAACTTTCTTTGTTGGTTGCTCTTCCGTATCTGGGATTTCTGCGCGATATGCTCCATATCTTCACTGTCACTATCAGAGTCAGTTGGTTGGGAGTGATGAGGAGATGTAAGGGGTGGAACAAAGTTCTAATGGACTTCGGTAAGTTGATTAAAAGACAAACTAATGAGGTTGCTTATGCTTTGGCTAAGGCAGCTCTATCTCTTGCTAGTTTTCATATTTATAAAGATGTACCTACATGTATTTACAATTTTATTATTAATGAAATGATTTAGTTTCTTACTGTAAAAAAATACTTTTAAATTTTTTGGTGTTTCATTTGGTTGATATACAATTGTATTTTTAATTTGTTACTTTTAATTATTAAAATTACATTTCTTTTTTTAAAATTTAAGTTCATTTTAAAATTAAAACAGGATCTTAGACGCCTCCTCATAATTATCCAAACCCATGATGAAATCCATTTTACATATTTTTACGTGGTTATTTTTTGGAGCGTACTAGTAGCTATTATGGTTGGTTCAAATTGACACATTTCATAATATAAAAGTACGCGGATAAAAGGAAAAAGTTCAAAATCCTTAAAATAATGAATCTATCGGCGACGTTCCTCCGCAACGATCTCGTCACAGAAGTTCTTTCCGCTCTTCCGGTGAAATTTTTTGTTCGTTTTAAGAGTGTCAGTAAGCATTTGAAGACCCTCATCCCCGATCATTTCTTCGTGAAGTTGCATCTTAGGAGATCACAAACACGAAATCAATACTTAACATTAGTTACATTGTTGAGAATAATGCAAGTGTGAGTGTGGATAATAGTCTCACATTGGAAATGCATGTAGTGACTTGAGCATATATAAGTGGGAGAACCCACTCACCTATCACCTTAAGGTTTTAGGTGGAGAAGTGGTATGTCTCCCACAAAGGTGTGTTGCTCAAGTGGAATGTCCCGAAATTAACAATGCTCCCGAACTCGACCTCCCCCGATTGTTGCGCTAACAAATGGTATCATGAGCCTTTGGTTCGAGAAAGGGACAGACTTACTTGTAGTTGAAATTCAACGGATACATGTAGTTGAAGATAATTAACGGATACATGTAGTTGAAGAGTCAACCACATGGAGGAGGAGCATTGTAGACTCACACTTGAGGGGGAATGTTGAGAATAATGCAAGTGTGAGTGTGGATAATAGCCACACATTGGAAATGCATGTAGTGACTTGAGCATATATAAGTGGGAGAACCCACTCACCTATCACCTTAAGGTTTTAGGTGGAGAAGTGGCGTGTCTCCCACAAAGGTGTGTTGCTCAAGTGGAATGTCTTGGAATTAACAATGCTCCCGAACTCGACTCTCCCTCGATTGTTGCGCTAACATACATCTCACGTAAAAGATGGTTGTGTTGTTCTATACCCTATACACAGATTACTCGATAACCCCTCATTCACCCTTTTTGATGACCCTCACCATGTTTTAAATACAACATATGTGAACATATAGTTGGTTCATACAATGGCTTAATTCTTTTTTTTGGATAAACTTTCCGATTTCGACTTTAATATAGAGTGTTGGGGTAGAAGTTACTGGCTGTCTGTTTGGAACCCAGCCACCAGGAAAACTTCTGAATGTTTTGGGTATATTCGTCAATTTAGTGAATATACGGGTCAACCACTTTTCAACTTTGTATTTGGTTGTGATAATTCAAACGACAATTATAAAGTGGTGGCATTCTGTTACCTTCAAGATGAATTCAAAATCGAGGTGAGAGTTCTTAGTTTAGATGATTATGTTTGGTTAATTTTTCCTATATGCTCCCACATAAAGATTGTACTTGAATGCGCCTTTTTTGATGAATAAATGGAACCACTATTTTCTCCATTTATGGCAATGTTTTTTTTGATGTTTGGTATCAACCAAGAATGATCAATATCAACCCATTATTAGAATATTCATTTCAGCTTTTAGGCTATTTTTCAAATGTGTGACTAAATCGTTCAATGGTACGGAGTCAAATGCTGCAAAATACATTTCTAATCGAAATTGTTATAAATTTTTTTGATATAAGACTATTTACAATGGAGGTGTTGAATTTTTTTTCAATAGTTGAATTGGTACAATGGTGTGTTGAATCATATGTTGAAAGTGATGTGGATTAGTTAGTGTTGAAAACATTCAACATGTTGAATGAGAAATTAGTGGGGGCCACATAATATTTTTGGCAAATTATTATTGGTTGTTGTGAGTGTTTATATTTTTATTTCATGATAATTATTTAATGTCATTTGTTTTATAGTAAATAAATTTTTTATTTATTTTTATTTTCACCAAAATTCATCATTTTTTTTTTGTCTATAAAAAGAGACTTGGTTCATTTGATTTGGACACACAAAAAAATTTCACTTTTTTCATAATTTTTCATAATTTCAATTGATAATAATATTAATATATAATTAATAATATTAAAATTCATCATTTTTCATAATTTCAATTGATAATAATATTAATATATAATTAATTTTAATATATAATCATAAAACAAAAATATAAAAGAAAATAAGAATATGAAATAAAAGTAGAGGGGTAGGGTGTTGAATTTTATTAAACAAAACTATTGTAGTGAGTAAAAGTTGAGTGTGTGTTGAATTATTAGGTGGAAGAGAGAGAAGATGATGTGGAGTATAAAAAGTGAAAAAGTAGGGTGTTGAATTTGGAAACCATTGTAAATAGTCTAATAGTTCCAATTATTCCTCTAATTAGATCATTGGCTAAAGCAAAATTTTGTAATGTATTAGGGCAGCCCATTAGTAAGCCGATCCGGGCCGATTCATCCGATTTTGATATTGACCAATTTTTGCGAATATGCAGAAGTCTTTCTCATTATTATAATGGATCCTAAAAAAAAGTATGTATCAAATAAAATATATACTTCAGTTTTCTTGTATTAAAACTTTGGCTTGTAAACACAAAAGTGCTGCTTTTTTGAAAAGATCAGGTTCAGAAGAATTATTGCAAGAATTCTTTACAGAGGAAGAAGATATTTTTTTCTTTGATTTTTCCAAGAGATTCCTCTATTTTGCAGAGGTTACATAGAAATCGGGTTTGGTATTTGGATATTCCTTTCAAACGATCTGGTCCATGATAAATGATTGGTTATGTTATGATACAGTCACAAGTTCGAATTCTAAACAATGCAAAAAAACATATTAATCTAATAACTACTTACATATTTACATTTTGTTAATATTTCTATTTTTCTTCCACTTAGTTTTTAATTATATATATATATATATATATATATATATATATATATATATATATATATATATATATATATATATATATATATATATATATTAACCTAATAGCAACTTACATATTCTCATAATTAAAACTTATAAAATAGTATTTCTATTTTTCTTTCAATTATTTTTTAATTAATAAAATTAAAATAAAAAAAATTTTAAAATCTCTTTCATATAATATATCTAAAATAATTTTTTCTTTTTTCTTTTAAAAAAAAAATTGTTATACTACTCTTTCATTGTATCAAATACAACAAAATAAAGAATACTCTTATAACAAGTCGATTGTATGTTTTAACATTTGATATTAAAATCACTTTAGAAAAACTTAAATACAGTATAATACATATATAATTTTCTTATGTAACAAAAAAATGCTTGGGATTCAACCCATTATAGGATTTTATTCTTATTATAAGAAATATTTTAAGAGATATGGATTTAAAACTCATTTTGAACTAAAAATTCTAACAACACAAGTATCAGTCCAATTAAACATACTTAGTTATCTAAGTATATTTCTTAAAATTCAGCACTTATTAAAAACCAAAATCATGTGTTGAGATCACAAGTTCAAATCTTAACAAATGGAAAAATATATAAGCTTAACAACTATTTACATTTATATTATTTTCATAAAACTTATGGAACACTATTTCTATTTTTATTGAAATTATTTTTAAATTATAAAAATAATAGATAAGAATTTTTAAGATATTCTTTTAATATAATATCACTAAAATAATTTTAGATTATTTTTTATTTAAAATATTAAAAGTTATAGTATTTTTTATTATACTAACAACAAACAATACTTTTATGAGAAGTCTATTGTTGGTTTTAAACTTTATTTTAATATCACATTTCAACCATATAAATATAATATAATATAATATAATATAATAACATATTTGATGTTAGAAGCCACCATGCTAGTTCAATCACCCTGCAAGATAGGAAAATTATCACCATTAGTTGTATACAAAGCATGACAAAGAGGAAGTAAAATGAAGTTCGAATTACCTCGAGTCCCTCATCACTAGGACTAGAATTGTCACTCTCAACATGATCATACGCCGCAGTGGTTGGCTCAGGATCAATGTCAACCACTATTTGGACAGACAACTTCGTTTACCTGAGTTTTATGGTGGACTTTGGAGGAGGAACAAAGTCATATGTTGTCTGTAACACCCCCAATTCTATACTAAACAAATAAGGCATATATTTGCGTAAATCAGAGTAAAGAAAGCATGCATCTCACGAGGGCGTTACACGTATTTCAAAATAGAACAAATATTTTATTTTTAAACATGCAATGGTCATTTTCAAATAACACGGGATTTTAAAACAACATGCAAACCACAGCGAAATAATCATCTCATCAAATAAATGGTAAAATAGGATGATTCCCATACATCATCCACCATGTTTCAACATCTTGGCTCAAGGCCACATATTAACCAAAATAACATATTCAAATACGAATACAATATGAGTAAACAAATATCTCATAATATCGAGTCATAAAAACATAAAACCCAACTCCCATGTGTTACATATGACCAGAGCACAAGTGACTACTTAGTCACGACACCCTACTAGAGATCTAAATCTCGACGCTAAGCCTCCTTCGAAGCGTCACTATCCACGAAACCTGCACGTTACCAACAAAGGATAACATTCAAACAGAAGGGTGATAATTCAACTTCTTATAGAAAACATAATAATGGGAAATGTAAAATACAATAAGAATACATTTCAAGAATTCATCACTCTCCCCATAAACATGCATCATATGCAATTAATTCAAAATTCACATGTTCATGTCATACAACATAGCTCATTTAATTCTAAGTGATCAAACATGATTCACATATCCACACACACACACACAGATATATATATATATATATATATATATATATATATATATATATATATATATATATATATATATATATATATATATATATATATATATAGGGGATGTATCAAGTAGGAGGAATTTTTAAATAAGAGATAAGAGGATTCAATGGTAATCATTGGATTAATCAAGAGAGAGAATTAAATTATTTATTAAAATAATAATATAATTATTATTTCTCTCTCTTGATTAATCCAATGGTTAGCATTGAATCCTCTTATCTCTTATTTAAAAACCCTCCTACTTGATACATTCCCTATATATATATATATATATATATATATATATATATATATATATATATATATATATATATATATATATATATATATATATATATATATATATATATATATATATATATATATATATATCACTAATAGATATAAATTCACATCTATATCACATGTATTCCAAATCACATATATCACATTCATAACACAACAACAATTCATATCAAATGAATCACCAAATCCACATATATGTATATCTATCAACATCATTCCACACAATTCATATCACATAAATCACACCAACAATAACATTTCACACTGACACGTGCGACTCAAGTGTGACTCTATGCGATATGCATGTGGATCCCTCCGTTATCATTTCCGGTCATGCCGATTGTCATTCTCTCTAGACTAGATAACCACCTCAAAGCCCCATACTCGTAAAGCTTTCAAACCCCATACTCGTTAGGTTTGGGAAAGGTAAATAACCTTCGCGAGATTACCCAACATTACCACTTTCAAAGACTCATGTTTGTGTACGTGTGCAACAAAACAAGACTCATGCATTTAAGACGATCTCTCTATCTCTTAAACTACACAATCACATCTTTACAACTTTGCACAACATTACACAACATGACTTCTCTTCCAAACAATGCATCAACAAACACACAACAATCAATCACATGTATTCAAGCCTAGCATTATCATTTATTCAATCCCCATCTCGATACATACACATTTAAATGATCATCATCAACAAGATACATTCAAATAGTACATATAAATACATATATTCATTCCAACATATCATGGATATCACATCACTTAACACATCTATGAATATTAACCACAAGTCATTAATTCATAATGCACACATAAGTAATCACATGTTATCCATATATTAACACCTAATTTAAACTATTCCACATCAACTAGCATTTAGAAATCAATCACATAATTCACGATTATTATATCACATAATACATCCATGAACATTGATCATGCACAATTCATCCATAACATACACATATAGGTAAATGTTATTCCCAATTATCATCATAATTAATTAATGAAGTGCCAATCCATTCTATTCTATCATATAGACAATTATTTAAGCTTCAATATGCTTCAAACGACACCTAAAAAGGAGTTACGGATCAAAAGTTATGACATTTCGAAGTTTGGAAAATTCTGCATACAGCAGGGTTCGCGGCGCCAAAAAAGTTCACGGCGCGAACTGAGTGAATCAAATCTTCCTGAGTTTCTGCCAAGCAGTTCGCGGCGCCAACAAAGTTCGCGGCGCGAACTGGCGATTTTGGAAAATCTTAAATCACAGAAAACAGCACACGAATTTCATCCCAAATCCCCTAAACTCAACCAAATTAAGTTGAAAAACGCCAACCATCACGAACAACAATAGAATACATGTTATAACCATAAATATAACACATATTATGGATCTTCTAACATCATAACATCATCAAACATCAATTAAAACACATTTCAAATCATAAATTCATGCATTTGTTCAAAAACCCTAACTTTTCTATGTTTCCATGAAATTGTAAAGATGAAGAGATAATCACAACAACACACATTACCCAATCATATAGTCTATAAGAACTTGGATTCAAACCCTTACCTCTAACTCTTAAATCCACCCTCTTCAAGAAATCTACAATTTCCTTCTTCTTCTCTTCTATGTTCTTTCTCCTCTCTTCTCTTCTTTCTCTTCCTTTCCCCCAAATTGTGTTATCTCTAAAACCCTAGTTTTCCTCTTCTTACTATCTTTCTCTTAATGGACTTAGTTATGTTATTACTCACCCATCCAATTATTAATTAGGCCCAATACATAGTATACTACTAATAACCTAATTAAATCATAAAACACAAATATGCATATGATTAGATATTTCATTTAACTAGTAATACCACATAATAATTAAATAAACAAATAATTAATAAAACACACAAATAAGCTAATAAATAAAATATCTAATAAAATCGGGCTGTTACATTTTCGACTTCTTTTTCTTCTTGGAGGGCTTTGAAGTATCTAGGGATAGATCTATAAAATCTGGCTCAACTGGTTTGGGTTGAGGGTTGCTTTGCTTTCGTTTTTTGGGAGTTGTAGGAGGTTTTCGACGGACCTGAAAATGACAAAGGTATTATCACACTTTAAATCATACATGCAAATGATGAAAATAAAAGTGAGTAGTACCTTCGTTGTCGCCTTTGTTAGAGTAGTCTCTTCATCTTGATCACCATTTTTGGTGGAAGAAGTAGCTTTCTTTGCTGCAACAGTTTCCTTTGCAGTAACAACTTTGTCTTTGATCTGTTGTTTTCGATTAATAGCTAAGAAAGAAACAGGTGGACCATACAATTAAAGTTAGAAGAAAGTATAAAAAAGAAGTTTGAAAGGGTAAGTCGAAGAGATCCTCACATTCCATACCTTCATGTATTGGAGAGAGAATGCGAACATGCTTTATATCGACACAAAAGCGACCCTTGAAACTATTCAAACTATGCTTAGTCGGAACCACCTGTTTGGCGAGTTTTTTTAGAATCTTGTTTAAGAAGGTTTAAGTAAGACTCAGAGACAAACCAGTCGGGGAATGTGGGTCGAAATGCCAAAGCCAAATCAGCACTTGGCAATGGTGGAAACTTCGGTGAATAAAATTTAAAGGCAAACTAATACCCGTCTTCGTACTTAACATACAAAGGGATTTTCAAGTTGGGGAGTTTCTTCATATACTTTTCTTTTAAAGTGGTCTCTGCCTCATGAATGGTTCGACTAAGATCATTGGGACTGTAGATAGTTTTGAAGTATTTATGAAATGCTTGGATTTCTTTAATATGAGTAGATCTACCTTTCTTGAAACGTTCCTGTATGGAAGAAAAAAATTGGTTAAATGTTGAGTGATGGCAGGAACGTCATGCATTTCAATTTTGTAATAATTCCTCCATTAAATATCAAATTCTTGTGTGTAGTAGAATGATGGTTGAAAATAGAGAGGGGTAAATTGACAACATTGGCATATCAAGACTTGTATCCATCACATTCAACCTTAGTGAAATACATGTTGTAAAGGCAGAGAGCACGTTTATTGGCATATAGAGGTTTTCCCATTGGTTGGATTAGGCCAAACTGTCAAGACACAAGATTGGATTGTTAGCTGATCAATATTACTTGGTTCTTTATAGGCCTCAGTCTAGTAGAAATCAGTTTAGGAGTGAGGAATGCTTCCTATATGGCCAGAGTTTCTGCATCCTGATTTGTCGAGGTAATAGGGACATCTCTAGTGAACCACTCAGGTCTGTGAGTTCTATTGGCAAAAGGGGCCATTGAAGAAGTGAATTTTCGGGATTTCACATACATCATTACACAGCTAGTAAGAGAATCCTTCAAATCGGGTCCTTCGTCGCTTGGGGTCAGAAGAATTAGACGAGTCCCTTCGATTGTCCTATTCTCGATTTTCTCGTCTTATTCATTGATTATGTTCTGTGTTGGGAGTGAAGGCTCGAAATTTGCATTCAACCTGAGTTGTAGCAACCAATAGAGGGCACAAATAAGAGGTTTTCCCCCAGTTTATAATTCTTCAGGGTTTCGACAGCTTTCCCCTAGGATTCATAAAGCCAGCCCAAGATCAGTTGACTCAAGCATATCTTTCGCTCGACATGAATTTGGTTCGCCAAGGTCAAGAACCTCTTCTCCGCATGAAGTGATTTCGAGTAGAAAATGCACAGTGACAACCAGAGTTCTAAGAAGGAAATATGCTATTTGTCAGAAACCTCATCGATTCTAGTATTATGGTGTTCAGACATATAATGAGTGAAGGTCACTTTGTTAGAGTTCGAGTTAATGGTGTCCTCATTCATTTCATTTGGGTCAAAGGCTTCCCTAGTTGGTCGAAGTCCAATAATAGAAGCAATATCAAAGAGGGTAGCGGTCAACACTCTGCAAGGGAAGTGAAAGGTGTTATGGGTACTATCCCAAAAATACATAGGGGATACTAACATATTTTGACAATAGCCTGGCGCTACCTTCGACAATTGGATCATATCCTAAATACCCATTTCTTTCTAGAATGAATCCTTCTTATTCTCGACCATGGCAAGTCAAGCGAGGTAAGGTTCAGGGTCTTTAACCAAAGGGCAAGAGTGAAACGCTCTAAGAGTGTTGCTAATATAGTCTAGAGTGAGAGGTTTTTCTGTGTTCGAGGCTTTAATCAAATACTTTGCCTGATCATCTACGGTTTTGGGATCTAATTTAACATTACTCTTATTAGCAACTTTATGTCTACTAGCTATTGGTTTTGTTTGATAGTAAATAGGAAAAAAGTCTTTGAGTTTTTCAACATCAGCGTTAAGGTCACTCAAAGGGCCCATGTACACACGAGTCTCACCAGAAATAGTTAAAGGCATGATTACCTAGGATTGATAAATCTTGAGTTTTTATTCAAGAAGAGGAGGTTTAGAAACATATTCCTAATTTCCTATTTGTAGCGGAATTGCAATTTTTGTTACAGGCAATGAAGCATCTTCCTTCTACTTTCTAGCTTTGGTGTTCTTGATCTTTGAAGGCGCCATTGTTGGAGATGGAAAGTTTGGAAGTTGAAATTGGGTTTGATTGAAGTTTTCTGAAGAAGAAAATCGTGAAGAAAGATGAAGATTGTAAGCTTAGGAACGAGAAAGTTGCAAATGAAGATGGTGAAAACTATTTATAGAGGGAGAAAAACATTCCATTTTCTTTTTAAAAAAACAAGAAAATAAATAGTGGGACGCATGTCCTATTATAAGAGGCTGAGGAAGCGGTTACTCCTTCAGTTACCACCTCACTCCTAAAATATAGGAATAATGATGATAATTGCAGTGTAGCACGTCTTAAGGAGACGTTTGGGAAAAGTGGTCATAATGTCACAACTGCAAAAGTACTGTCGCGTTGAAGGCTATAAAAAATGTCAATTTCTCCATTAGGTCAAAAAAGACATTTTTGGGGGGCAATTTGTTGGTTGTAATTTCGACGCTAAAAAAGATGGGAGATGTCCTAATGAAACTTAAGGAAGTTTTGAGGTGAATAAGCTGATTTCAATGATAAAATTAGGTGAGTTGGACTAACACAAGGAGAAGGAGTTTTTAAAATGGCGAAGTTCTGTCACACTAGGACTTAGAATATTTTTGAAGTGATTCGGACTTGGAGTTTGACAAGGATAAATTTGAAATTGGCTGGTAACTGCATTTTTTGGACTTATCCGTTCCTCAAGAAGGACGCGTGGAGATTTATGAAAGACGAAGTGCATGCATATGTGAACGTGTCATCCTCTGGAGAAGAGATCGTTCGTTACAGTTGCTTTCAAAATAATATAAATAGGGGTCTTAGCAGTTAGATTTGAGGTGTTCAATATTGTACCAAAATCAAATCACTCAAAGTATCTAAGTGTTTGTTGAGAAAAGATTTTCTGAGAACATATACTTATGAAACACCATTTTATTTTTAATCAATTTATTTGCAGTAGAGTTCTTCCTATTCCTTTTATATTCTATTCGAAGTTACGATTCTTTGCCTTTTATTTTCACAAATAGTCTTTAGAATACCTTTATTTTATCTTTAATTTCACCATTGCTGATAAGTGCTAAATTGTAGTTATTTCTGTGTATAATTTTGCGACACTTATCTTCTCCTTTTCCTCAATATTAGACGCGTTTTAGTGTATATTACATAAATACGTATACTTTGTGTTTAATCGAGTTGTTGGTTCATTTATGTATCGGCTAATAGTTTTCCATTCATTTTGTAGGTATTTGAGCATGTAGGAAGCATCGAGTAACAAAGCTTCAAGGATGCAATTTTGGATCAATAAAGGAGAAGCCATTTGAAGAAATAAGAAGTTGCAGACTGGTGTGGTTCGCCGGGCGAGCTACTGCTTCCGGTGTGAGTCGTCGGGCGAAGCTTTCCTTCGTTGGGCGAGTGTGGAAATAATTTGGTATAGTTTTTGCCATAGTCTGCCTATGTGTCGCCATACGAAAGAATAAGTAGTCGTCGAGAGAAGCTTCCCTTCGTCGGGCGAAAGAAGATATTTTTGCCCACTTATTGATGTGGCGCATGCTGTGTGACCAGAATAAAGTCGTTCGCCAGGCGGAGCAATTGGCTCGCCGGGCAAACGCGTCAGGACAAAATTTTGTATATATATTTCTATTTCATTTCATTTTTTAGAGTTATGGTTTTGTGAGAGGGTTTTTGTTCTCTCAAATCCATCAACCTCATTCTTTAGTAGGATTAGCTTAGATAACAACTTTGGGTCTTGCATTTGGTGATTCGGAGGTGGATTGCTCATTAACCGGCGCTGGAAAATTGGGAGAATTGTGGTTTTGTCTCTCTTTCTCTCTATGTATTTCTATTAGTTAGGTTTTGTATATGTATTTACTTTGAACTTATGTATATTTGTCGCCCATGACGTTATATAAAATCTGCTTTACAAATCTGTGTTGATTGTTGTCTTGGACTTTTGATTTATGCTAGGGGTTTGGGTTGTTGTAGAGATAAACTTCTCGAATCCTTATCTAGGATGATTATTTGTTAGTTTTTGAACTCTAGAGATAGATTTAGAGCTAATAATCTTTATGGATGTCGATGCTTAATGCTTCCGTGTTGGTTGTGTCGGTTGAGAGACCGTCGATACAAGTGATATGGATGTCTTATGTGTTGTTGAGGTTAGCCGAGATATAATTGCCGAGACGATATAGTAATCCTCTCTACTTGGGTTAGAAATGACTTAGGGTGTGAGCGATGCTGGATGATACTGACGATTATTGTAAGTTGAGTGTAACTGGTCGATAAGTTTAAGTTTATGAGAAGTAGATTATGTGCAATGCTTGATAAGTCTCTTCTATCTGAATAATGAATTCTTTTTGTGTTGATATTTTCTTTTCCATTTTTATCTTTAACAAATAAAATCCAAACTCATAACTACAGAAACTATTGAATGGTAGTTCAGTAGCACTAATCTCTGTGGATACGATAATTTCCTAGATAAATACTTCCAAAACTTTGGTTGATTTTCGCTTTACCGCTTCAACAAAATGGCGTCGTTATGGGGGATTGGTGTTTATTAACTTGAATCGCAATAATTTCTTTGGTTTTGAGTTTTGTATATATAGCACATATTGTATATTCTAACTTGTCTATATTTGTGTAAATGTTTACTATACTTGCACATGTTTTCTATACTTGTAAATTTGGTATATCATTTTTTGTTTCCTTTCACATTTGCTTATGTGTGGTTAGGAATAGCCGGACGGAAGTAACTTGAAGGAACGTTCTTAAATAACAGTCGTCGAGCTTACAACATAAAACAAACATGTTAATTCTTTTTACTTTTTGTTTAGTTTAGGTAGTGTGATGCAATTGTCTAAACAAATTTAGATCAGACCAGTTCTTAAATTTCAAATCTTCACTTTTAAATTTATTTAGACAATTTTATCTGATTTTTTAGTTTGTGTATAATAATAGTTGTGTGTTTGCCTTTGAGCTTGTATGGTAATGATTTTGGTAAAGTGTTGTACACATTCAAGGTATGTGTTTATCGCTTTCTTAACTTTAGCATATTCATGATACATAGGCTTTTTACAATTTTTATGCCATTCATTCTTTCATAAACTTGTTCTTTTGTGAATCACTTTAGTTCCTACCTTTTTTGTGAGATAACTTTCCATTGTTTACATATGCTGGATACCACAACTCTTGTTCTAACTGGATTTTATTATGCTTAATCTTTTATTTATGTTGATTATTTGAAAGCATGAAAAAGATCAAGGCATTTTTGTTTCATTTTGAGCACAACTACCTTTACCAAATAGTCAATTCACCTTATGAGTGTGTGATAATTAGTATCCCTTTTGAGCCTGTTTGTAAATGTCCATGTTGTTTTTGCTAAATGCTTGTCTATGAGTGTTTGGTTCTCATTTTCGTATGGATGTTGATTCTTTGTTTTCTTGAACCCTCAACTATGATTTATAGTTTGAATTTTTGCCTTGCCTTAGAAAGTAGGGAGTATTCATATTATGATGATGGTTGTATTCAAGTTGGGGAGAGAAATGTTTTGCTCATTTATATTGTGGTTGCTATGAGATTTAGAAAAAAAAAAGAAAAAAAATGTAAAAAAAAATTGAAAAGAAAAAGAAAGAAAAAAGAGAAAAGTTTTGAAAAAGAAAAACAAAAAGACTATGGAATAATGTTGTGTTAATAAGTATTTGTTTGGTTTGAGAAATTTTGGATTATGAAGAAGTTTGATTGGAATTTTGTGTTTGAACTTTTGTGCGTTGATCACTCCTTTAGGTTTGGGCAAGTTTTTGTTTCATTTAGCCTTAAGAATTATCCCTTGTTTGTTAACCAAGCCACATTACAACCTTGAAAATTTCTTGTGATTCTTGCTTTTGTATATTCAATACGAGGCATAATTTAATATTTTGTTTGCAAGATTGTTGGATGAGTGAAAATTACCCCACTTTTGTGTGTTTTTCATCTATCGATGATTGTGTGCTAGGTGTGATTCATGTGTGAACTAGTGTTGTTTTAGAATGTTTGGTATATTCTTTGTATTTAAAATTTGTGTCATGTTTATGTTGTCGTCGTAGTAAGTGGTAAGTATGTTTCTTTGTGTATACTGTTTTTCATTTGAGCTATACATTTGTCCGTGTTACAAAACTTATTGATACGTGATTTTTGGATTTTTGCGTTTGTTTCCTTGAGTTAGTTGATTCTTGTTTAGGGACAAACAAGTTTAAGTTGGGGAGAGTTTGATAAGTGCTAAATGGTAGTTATTTCTGTGTGTAATTTTGTGGCACTTATCTTTTCTTTTTCCTCAATATTAGACACGTTTCAGTGTATATTACATAAATACGTATACTTTGTATTTAATAGAGTTTTTTATTCATTTATGTATCGGCTAATAGTTTTCCATTTATTTTGTAGGTATTTGAGCATGTAGGAAGCATTGAGTAATAATGCTTCAAGGATGCAATTTTTGATCAATAAAGGAGAAGCTATTTGAAGAAATAAGAAGTTGCATACTGGTGTGGTTCGCTGGGCGAGCTGCTGCTTCTCGTGTGAGTCGTCAGGAGAAGCTTTCCTTCGCCGGGAGAGCATGGAAATAATTTGGTATAGTTTTTGCCTTGGCCCACCTCTGTGTCGCCATGCGAAAGAATAATTAGTCGCCAGGCGAAGCTTCCCTTCGCCGAGCGAAAGAAGATATTTTTTCCCACTTATTGATGTGGCACAGGCTGTGTGGGCAGAATAAAGCTATTCGCCGGGCGGAGGAATTGGCTCGCCAAACGAACGCGTCAAGACAAAATTTTGTATATATTTCTATTTTATTTTATTTGTTAGGGTTATGGTTTTAGGAGAGGGTTTTTGTTCTTCCAACTCCATCAACCTCATTCTTTAATAGGATTAGCTTAGATAACAACTTTGGGTCTTACATTTGGTGATTCGGAGGTGGATTGCTCATTAACCGGCACTGACAAACCGAGAGATATGTGGTTTTGTCTCTCTTTCTTTCTATGTATTTCTCTTAGTTGGGTTTTGTATATGTATTTACTTTGAACTTATGTATATTTGTCGCCCATGACGTTATATAAAATCTGCTTTACAAATCGATGTTGATTGTTGTCTTGGATTTTTGCTTTGTGCTAGGGGTTTGGGGTGTTGTGGAGATAAACTTCTCGAATCCTTGTCTAGGATGTTAATCTGTTAGTTTCTGAACTCTAGAGATAGATTTAGTGCTGACAATCTTTATGGATGTCGATGCTTAATGCTTATGTGTCGGTTGTGTCGGTTGAGAGATCGTCATTACGAGTGATATGGATGTCTGCTGTGTTGTTGAGGCTGGCTGAGAGATCATCGCCGAGATGATATAGTAGTCATCTTTACTTGGGTTAGAAATGACTTAGGGTGTGAGCGATGTTGGATGATACTGACGAGTATTGTATATTGAGTGTAGCTGATCGATAAGTTTAAGTTTATGAGAAGTAGTGCAATGCTTGATAAGTCTCTTCTCTCTGAATAATGAGTTATTTTTGTGTTAATATTTACTTTTCCGTTTTTATCTTTAACAAATTCAATCCAAACTCATAACTATAGAAACTATTGAACGGCAGTTCAGTAGCACTAACCTCTGTGGATACGATAATTTCCCGGATAAATACTTCCAAAACTTTTGTTGCTTGCCGCTTTACCGCGTCAATAAAATGGCGTCGTTGTCGGGGATTGGTGTTTATTAACTTGTATCGCAATAGTTTCTTTGATTTTGAGTTTTGTATATATCGCACATTTTGTATATTCTAACTTGTCTATATTTGTGTACATGTTTACTATACTTGCACATGTTTTCTATACTTGTAAATTGTTATATCATTGTTTGTTTTCTTTGACGTTTGCTTGTGTGTGGTTAGGAATAGCCAGGCGGAAGTAATTTGAAGGAACGTTCTTAAATAACAGGCGCCGAGCTTACAACGTAAAACAAACATGTTTATTCTTTTTAGTTTTTGTTTAGTTTATGTAGTGTGATGCAATTGTCAAAACAAATTTAGATCGGACCGGTTCTTAAATTTCAAATCATCACTTTTAATTTTTTTTAGACAATTTCATCTGGTTTTTTAGTTTATGTATATTAATAGTTGTGTATTTTCCTTTGAGCTTGTTTTGAGTAGCTCAAGGAATTTGAGGTGATTTTTCAAGATTGATCGTTTCGACTTGCGAGTGTATGGTAATGATTTTGTTAAGGTTTTGTACACGTTTTAGGTATGTGTTTGTCGCTTTCTTGACTTTAGCATATTCATGATACTTAGGTTTTTTACAATTTCTATGCCATTCATTCTTTCGTATAGTTGTTCTTTTGTGAATCACTTTAGTTCTTACCTTTTTTGTGAAGTAGCTTTTCATTGTTTACATATGCTGGAGACCACAACTCTTGTTCTAACTAGATTTTATAATGCTTAATCTTTTATTTGTGTTGATTATATGAAAGCATGAGAATGATCAATGCATTTTTGTTTCATTTTAAACACAACTACTTGGTGAAGCTTCCCACTGATAAGGTTTTAGTTGAAGATCCAAAGTTTCGTAAATATGTTGAACTCTATGCTAAGGTTTTGCCTTTACTATACTTTCATTTTCTTTGGTTATAATATCATAATATAGTATAGAATTTTTGGTGCTAATAGTAATTTTAAATTGTTATAGGATGAGAAAGCTTTTTTAAGAGATTATGCAACATCACACAAGAAACTCTCAGAACTAGGCTTTAATCCCAATGGCAATTGTCGTTCCAAGTTGGCTAAGGCAGTTTTAGGAGTGGTTATTGCATCAACTGAAACATTGTTATTTGTTATAGAACTCTACTTTATTTGTTCACTATAAAATATACTATCATGTACTACAAATTGTCAAGTTCAAAAGCACTCATACTCTGGTTAATTTAATTTAATATGTATAGTTTCATAATTCATAGTGAACATGAGGTGAATAATTCACTAAAATAAACCAGAATGATGGATGGCAAAAGAGTTATAAAACAAAAAATAATCCTTTAATGAGTATCGTTTATAAAACATAAATATAGGCCTCTAATTAATTGGCCCATTAGCTCAGTTGATTCGCTGTGCTAATAACGTGAAAGTTGTAGCAGGTCCAAGACCTCCATGGACCACTTTTTATATTTCGCTTTTTAGCTTTTTTTTTTTTTTTTATAATTTTTGTCGCTTAAATATCCAAACCTGCGAATTAATTATGACCGTGAGATTTATCTTATTATTTTAGATTCACTAGAGCTTATAGTGGATACGCCACATCGAATTATTTTCAATTCTTCTTCATCAATCACCACCCTAGTTCTCTAAAACCGTCGACGGCGTTTATCAGCCACCGTCTCCGTTCAACCTTGCATCCACTTCGCCGGAAAATTAACAAAACTCGCGTCTTAACTCTAGTGTAAGATTTATGATAATCTATTAGTTTGATATCCTATCAGTTTATTTATCTTGCATCTAACGTGATCAAAAACAGAAAAACCCTACAAATTTTAAGAAAATGAAATTAAAGCTTCTCAATATAAACACACTTTCATAATCAAAATTCAACTTACATGTTTATATTACAAAGATTTATTGCAACAAAAACCATTACGTGATTAAAGCTGTTAATATGTGGTAAAATTAATCTACACTTTAGAATACTTGTAATTTATGATGTTAATATATATGGTAAAACTAGTTTAATCCAATTCTCTGTTTGCTTAGGAATTAAAGCTGAGAAGAAATCAAGATGTTGGTTTGGTGAGTGAGAGAATGGTGGAGACCATAAGCTTGAAATCAATTGGCTTTGTTAAGTAAGCATCCATGCCAACCTTAAGGCATTTGGCTTCATCGCACGACATTGCGTGCGCTGTTAGAGCAACAATCGGTATGTGCTTTCCTGTTCCTTCTTCTGATTTTCTTATCGCTTTTGTTGCTTCATATCCATCCATCTTCGGCATCTAAATTTCCACACACAAGATGAAAATTCAGTATATTTAATCTAAAAGCAACTTATGCACGCGTATAAATTGTATTTATACGCTCTATCAAACTGTCTCATCAGTACTTATGTCGGTAGATAAGGTAAAATAAGTAAATTAAAGGAATTCTTAAGTAAGATTTAGCTCCTAAAGCTATTAAAATTAAGGTGTTAGCACATACCTGACAATCCATTAGGATCAAGTCATATGGATGACAAGACAAAATCTCACTTTGTGATCGTGTATTTCTTTCCTTCTGAAGAGACTCTCTTCTACAATCTTCGGCACTTACCATGTAGTTGAGAGCATCTACTGCTTGTTGTCCATCACCTACAGCGACAACAACGGCTCCCATTTTTTCAAGCATTATAGTTGCTACCCTTTGAATTACAGGTGTATCTTCTGCAAGCAAAATCCTTAATCCCTCGAGTGATTTCTTATCATTTGGTTCTTTTCTCGACCTTGTTGCCCTATTTGTTCCGTCACATTCAAATTTTTCATGTTTTTCAGTGGAAAATGAAGAACAAGATTCTTCTTTCCTAAGATTTTTTTCTTCCAAATGTTCTTTTTCATTGGTTAGGTTTAAAATTGGTTTTTCGCTAACTTCAGATATGTCTGAATCATCAGAGCTAGTAGCAGCGTCAAAATGAGTTGAATCAATCTCAAGGAACTCGTGCAAATCTCCCTCTTTCATGTTTTTCTTTTGTAACTCAATATTTCTGTTTTTCATAACAGCTTCCAAAATATGAATCATTTTTCCTTTGTAAAGAGGCTTGTTAACCATTAATAAGTGACCTTTCCTACGAAGCTCCATCTTTATGGTATTTGGTGTGTCATGGTTTAACATCCATACAAATTTCGCTCTTCCAAAATACTTGTGAAGGAAGTTAAGTTGTTCCTTCCATATATCCGTGCTTAAGTCAAGTAAACCAATGTCAACAACAATGACAAAAATTGGGTTTCTCATGTCTTTTATGGTGAGTAGTTTGGACTTGAATCCTTCAAGATTTATTGGGTAATGTGCATCAAAGTTGTTGTTATTATGGATTGAACTTCTTGCATGAAAGAGTTCCCTTAAAACTTGAGTCAGTCCGTTCCATTCAGATGCTTCCATTGTGCACACTCCTTTTTTGGTTAACCACTTTGATGTTACTAATCTACTCATGTTGCCTTGTAGTGCAAGCAATACCTGCATTTGCACTCTTAATTAATAACTTTTTTTTATTATCTATTTACCATAAACTTTTACATATTATTTGCCAAGAAGAATGATGTACTCACCACTAAGCCATTGTCTGTCAAATTTAATGGACAATGTTGTTCTGTGGCATCAATTGGTGCACTGAGAAGCAAGCATAATCTCATCAATGTTCCTTGACCCTCCTTTCTGGTAACCTTGATTTCTCCACCCATCTTATTAACCTTCCATCCAATCCAACAGTAATAATGAGATCAAAGGAACTAATATTCAAATAAGCAAACTCAAAACTTATATTCAAAGAAAATGTGAATCGTCCGATCTAGATTATGTGTAACTGCGTCAACTGCGTGATTATTTGACTCCAAAAATTCGGATCCATCTTTTTTCTTTCATTAAACACATCTATAAAGAATGACATTGTAATTTACTTATATTGAGGTATTACTCACCAAGTTCCTAACAATGCAAAGACCAAGACCAGTTCCTCCATGACTGAAATAAGTAAAAGATTCAGAAATCAGTAATTCTTCAGCCCATAGCATTCAAAAAATTCTTAAACTATTAATTTTGAAATTTAATGATAATCATATAATAATAAGATCAAAATAATTTGTAAGCTAAAAACCACTCAATAATTTCTACAGTTTGTCGCTGAAGTCAGCTGATCTAAGTGGTTAGATAAATATTGAATTACTCACATCACGACTTTGACAAATCAGAAACTAAAAATTTCAGCCGTCTGATGTTCGTCAACTATCGAGATCATTAACTACAGTTACAACTACCTAACATCAAATTCATTTTCTATCTTTTTTATGTTGAAAAAAATGGCTTACAGTCGGGTAGTCGATGGATCAGCCTGCTCAAAGCTTTCAAACACAGAATCCCATTTGCTGGGATCAATACCTATATCACATACAAAAGAAGAAAAACACTGATTACTTCCTTGATTGATTTTTATTTTGACAAAAGGGACAGTCCTAAATGTAAACAGTTGTCATACCACAGCCTGTATCCTCAACTTCAAACCAAAGTATCACATTCTTGTTATCTCTCATAGATATTCTCCTTGCATGATTTGCATTTGGCTTCTCTTTGTTCTTTTGTACAATCCTTGATTTCTTCTGATCAAGATAAAAATTTGGACTATCGCAAGATTTTGGATATTCGCACCATCCTCGCAGAATAACATGACCAGCTGTAGTACATTTTTACAAGAGTATAGAATAAGATTAGTCCCTCTATAATGCTCACTTTTAAAAATTAAATAAATATTGTGATATTTTTCATACACATTTTGACTTACATGTAGTAAACTTAATTGAATTGTTGATCAAATTTGCAAACACTTGAACAACCCTACCAGAGTCACCCCTAACTACTTTTGGCATATCATCTGCATTGAAAATAGATATTGATTTAATATGATTCATCAGAAACTTGTTAAAGTCAATATTGCATTGAACAAAATTGAGAATTGTACCAGAAAGGTCTAAAACAGTCTCTACATTATGATTAATGCATTGAACAGAAAACATATCTACAAGCCCTTCAAGTTCACGTCCCAGGTCAAATTCTGCATCATCTAGTACAAGTTTTCCTGATTCCACCTAAATAGTGCAAAATATTAGGAAGCTTTTATGGCACTAGTGCAACTGGTATTGAAGTATTTTAGAATATAAAGTTTAGCTTATTATATATATGTGTCACCTTGCTTAGATCCAATATGTTGTTAAGAAGACGGAGTAGAGCTGTTGAACATTTTCTTATTTGAGTAACTGTTGAATATTGTTCATTTGTGAGACAATCATCAGATATAAGAATGTCCAGCAATCCAATTACTGCTGCCATTGGTGTTCTTAGTTCATGACTGTAATACATACAAGAAAAAACAAACCATGAAGCACAGTTGCAAATAACAAAAAAAGACAGATTTTAAAAATTATAGTACATGACACAATTATTTTCTTTTATAGCGAATTTTTTAGCGGTTAATTTGTCAAAGAGAGCTGTTAGTAGTAAGAATTGAATTCTGAACCTCCTACATCATATTTATTATGAGTCCCAACTTAATTTAGCACTTATAGGCTATTTTTGGCTAAACAACTTAGGTAAATACTTATAGCAGAAGTGCTTATGTATAAGCTATTTCTATAACAGAACTTGAGAAAAACAAACCTCATATTTGCAAGGAACTGACTTTTATAGTTGCTTGATGCTTCTGCCTTCCTTCTTGCTTCAAGTTGACTTATCAGTTCTGCTCTGAGGTTCATTTCCTTTGACACTCCATTTGTCAATATCAAAATGCAAACACATCCAATGACTAAAATACACAGAGCTGCTGATATCAGAATAACCAAAGTTTTGAAGGCTCTCTCATCCACCTGTCCCATTATATACTTTCTCGGTATGATTATTACACCTACCTGCAAAATATTTAAGTCATAAGTTGTATACAAAAAAGTATAACAAAATCATTGGTGACTTAAAACAGAAACATTTTTCCTGAAACTTATGCTTAGAATTATTTGAAAAGGAAGTCTCATTCATATATTTACCAAAGGAAGTCTCTTCAAGTTTAGGTAGAATGAGTCAATATAATATTCCTGGTGACCTAGTTTAGCATTCTCCACATGAACCTCATGAGTTGAATTAGGAAAATGATTCCCATAAGTTCTCTGCAACCACTCAGCACCAAGTTTTATTATACCATCTTCACAATCCACAGCCATCTTAAGCTTAGGTGGCGGCTTAGTTGAATTCGTAAGTAAAGGTGCATTTGTAGAAGTTGCGAGCAAATAGCCTTGTTGTGAAGTCAAATACATGTGACCACTATGCATCTCAACAAGTTCTCTCATTAACTGTCCAACACTATAAAATGCAGTTGTAACACCAACAACAGCCATAATACTTTTGTTCGAAGAATCCCAAACAGGTAACGCTGCTGAAAGCAAAGGCGAATCTGTAAATTTACTAACTGCTACATGCCATGTAGCTACACCATCAGGAACTTGTGAAAGTCCTGCGATGTTGATTAAATCTTCTGGTGCAATTTTCATTGCTTTTCCGATTTTTTCGCCTGTGACGGGATCAAGTGGTTCTCTATACCAAATTGCTGAGAAGTTTCCATGAATTGTTTTGTCATCCCAAGCTTGATGAGTTGAGATGGTATTGACCATGTTTGAGGTTGTTGCAACCATTGAGTAATTTGAAAGATCTGAGTAGATGTAAAATGTGTTGTTGTCTTTTAGATCTCTATGGAATGCTTGAACAAATCCATTCTTGTAATTTATTGTTATCGAGTTTAGAGCTTTTCTACTTGCAAACAGTGACCATGTTACAGCTCTCATTGCTTCATATAGCTGCTACAAATAAAATCAACTGGTTAACTATAAGAGGACTAAGCTTTGTAATATTTTTTCTTCATGTATTTCATCAATTCAACCTATCAAGATTGAAAAACTTCATACTGAAAGTATCACTTTGTAACAGTTTATCTTAAAATTTTATTATACATATATTATGATTTATGACAATATTGAAGATAAAGGTGTATGCTTCTAAATGTCAAATTTAAATAGCATGATCACTAGGAAAGTATTAGTGCTATATGATTCATCAATTAAAGTTGTATTTTATTGAATGTTATCGAACTGCATGGTCACTAAGTGCTATATGATTCAGCAATTAGATTTATCTAAGTAAAATTTAAGAACAAATTATTCATAATTAAGTTCATTAGTCACATACTTCTTCATGATAAATGATAAAATAGTAAAATTTAACCTCAACTTGCTCTGCTTGACTTGCAGGATTGCTATAACGTCTGATTACATACTGAGACAACTTGACTTGAGCTGTTGTAATTTCAGAAGTAGAGTTCAAAATATTCCACATCCTCAAAATTGGACGCTGCAGAAGTTCGTAGCGCAAACCATACGCTAAACTACTCAGTGATTTCGCGGTATAAATCTTTGTAAAATGCCATGTTAGTATGGTCAATAGCCCTATCAAGATTGCTAGCATTACCTGTTTAAACAGACATACGATTTTCATCATTTCAATAAATTACTCCCGGCATAAGTGATGTAACCCTTTTTCATCTTACATCACTTATGACAGAAAATAGAGATATGAAACTTAATCATGTGTCAAAACATAAGCAGATAGAGTTTCACTAACCATGATTGCTAATCTAACCACAAAAACACTGTAATAGGATGAAAGACAGTGACTACTAGCATATTGGAATTCTTCTTTTTCAACATCTCTGTGAAAAATTCTTCTACCTCTTGGTGTGCTACTTTTCTTCCATGAATTGGCAAACCTGAATAATCTACTAAACATATATCTATAGTTATTACCCATTGAGGAGTTTGAAGCTGTTGAAAATAAAGAATTTTCAGAATCAGAACTTGCTTTGTCTTTGTTTTTGGCCATAACTCTTTGCCATGTCTATGAGCTTATAAAGTCAGTAAACTCATATCTGAGAGGTTCCAATTTGTTTTTGTTTATGCCTCGTGTCAGACACACAGAAACTACTATGTTTTCAGTGTTGTATATATATAGTGTGTGCGTTTTATTTTAATGGAATAAAGTTTAAAAGGATAAAGTATTTTAATGTGAAATATTGGTGAGAATTAATTACACTAAATATAAAATTTTCATTTTTCAATAGGTAAATGTTAATGTGTTAGAGTGTTAGAGTGTTAGACCCAATACAATATATATTTTTTTTCTCGAGTGCTAATGCTTTGTCATTGTCCACTTGTCTGTGAAAGTGCAATGTAGCAAGAGGCATTGTTTTATTAAGTGGGGTTATTTATTCCACATCCAAAATGCTTATCGCTTGAAAGGTATTTTTTACCCCTATGTAAAAGTTTGAGTTATTCTGAATATATAGTTAAAAGTGTAAATGTTATACTGAAGTTTTAGAGAAATACATTCATGTGACGATGTTGTTGCATTCAGAGTATTGTGGAGGTTTTAAAAACCTCAACTAAATACGTATTTACTATAGAACATGAAAAACGAATTCTCGTAAGGATCCTTATAATATAAGAGTGTTGAGTTTTTAAAAAATCTCAAATAATAATCTTCGTTATTTAGAACATGAATAATAAACTCTCTGGAAGATCATCCGAAAAGAATTTTGTGGGGATTTTAAAGTATACTTTAAAGTTTTTTTTTTTTTTTTTACGGGAAAGTATACTTTAAAGTTGCAATTTATAATACTAGAATTAACTTACATAACTATAAATGTTATTATTTAAAATCTAAATGTTATTATTTAAAATCTAATATCTACACGATAAAGGTAAGGATGTTCATTGGTTCGAACAAATTCAAATCAAATTGAAATCTAACTCATTGTTTTTTAATTTGGTTTAGTTTGGATTTTATCGTAAAAATATGTAAATTCAATTCAAACCAATATATATATATATATATATATATATATATATATATATATATATATATATATATATATATATATATATATATATATATATATATATATATATATATATATATATATGAGAACCAATATTTACATATAAATCCAAACTAAACCAATATATATATATATATATATATATATATATATATATATATGACGTATCATGAGAATTATATTTTTATATGAGAACATGAGAATGAATTTGAACCATTAAATTTTAAAATAAATGGTGGAGATTAGGAGGAAATCTTTTTTATCTCTCCTCCATTATTAAAATAAATGATTGATGAGAGAGAAAAATATTTACATATAATCTCCACCATTTATTTTAAAATATTTACATATAATCTCCACCATTTATTTTAAAATTTAATGGTTCAGATTCATTCTCATGTTCTCATATAAAAATGTCATTCTCATATGATACGTTCTATATAGAATTTTTTTTGTTATTATGAGAATTGAGAACTTTTAATAATAATCGTGCGATTTAAAATCAATGCTTCAGATTTCACTCAAATTTTAAGAGACAATAATTAATAGATGGATTCTGATTTAAATACATATCACATAAATACATATCGCATAACTCCGAAATTCTTCAATGAGTGAATTCAGATATGTATCTCTGAAAATACTTCTTAAAAAAATAATATAATATGAATATGTATCTCCAAATTTTAAGGGTAAAAAAGAACTGCACAAGAGATCCCTAAAAGGGTATAGAGGTGGAAAAAAGAATTCTCTTTAAAATAATTTGTCTGTCAAAATAGTTCTATTAAGGTGATGATGATGATGTGTAACACTATGAGTTAAAGAAATAAAGTGGGTTAAATTCCTTTCAAATTTAAATTCTACCAAAGTCATACTATTTTTTGGTCGGCAACAATACTCATGCACCATGATAATAGTTACTCCTTTGTTGAAAACTTTGTGAAACACCAAATCTTAATTAGATCGAAAATTTTCCACCGATCTTGAATTTGCTTCATACTATGGAGAAGGAAAATATCTATTTCTAGAAAGCAATGATTGTTCCTCCCATTGGAGTTGGTAGATACGAGACAAGGCAAGCCTTCGGCGGCACGTCTTTGCGACTGGAAATCTTTTCGGAGGAAGGTAGTACAAGTTTTCTAGTATAAAGTATGATTAAAATATATTAAATAAACACAACAATTTTATTTAATTAACTAATTCTTTTTCTATAAGTTAAAATTATATTAAAATCATTGTGGTTTATGAATTTAATCCGAAAATTTGAAATATATGATTCATTTAAACAAAATTGTGCTTTTAATTCATAACAGAAAACAGAAGTAAAACAAAAAATTGCGTAAAATAATATGTTGTTTTAGGGTCTGAAAGGTATAATCATAGTCATTCTGACATCGAATACCAAACTTGTACAAATTCTGTCGAATCTTTTTGACGCACGAGACTTCTTCGATACACGCAACCAACCTTCCTACATCAGTTTATTCTACTCTAGTAGAACTCGACACCGAGTTCTCTTCTTGATAAAGAGCCTCGTCTGTTTGATATTTATAAATGTCAGCAACATTGGAAACATTGAATATATTAATGGAACCCGGTAGAACTACCACGTAAACATTATCATTGATCTTTGGATCATTTTAAATGGGTCATACTTACGTGGTTGCAGTTTGCTGTAAGACTAACTGGAAACCTTTCCTTATGCTAAAATACCATTACATTGTCTCCTACATTGAAAACTTACACTCTATGTTTATCAGCAATTGCCTTATTCTTTTGTCGAATAGCCTCTAACTTAACTTTGATAGCTTCTTTAACAACTACCATCTCCTCAGCAACCGCACTAACTCCAGGTGCCTTAAGCAACTTAACCAAATCAACCACATGCTTAGGTACAAAAGTATAAACCCAGAGAAAATAGTGATTTTTGTTGAGAATCAAGTGTGAGGAAGAAGTCTCACATTGATTAGAAAAGGGAAGAATGAACACTTTATAAGTGAGAGAACCCACACACCTATCACCTTAAGGTTTTAGGTGGACAAGTTGTGTGTCTCTAACAAAGTGTGTCCCAAGTTTAAAGTGCTTTCTCATTGACCCCCTCCGTGTTACCTCCCAACAATTTTCCTATAGTTGAGTGCACACCCGTGAAAACGCACAACCTCCCTGAAAAAGAATTTGGCTATGTTGGACGCATCAGCAATCTTTTTACAATCAATAAAGTATATCATCTTGAGAATCTGTCTACTACAACGAACACAAAATCTACACTTCTCGAAAAAAGGCCAACACAAAATTCATGACTACTTTAAAAATTTCTTTTTCTTTCTTTACTTACAACTTCCTTTTGGTGATTTTATTTTTCTTTGACATGTTTCTTTCCTCTCTTTTACTTTTGCTTTTTTCATTTTGTCAAAGTATCATTCTTTTTCTTTTGATCATTAATTTTTACATAATTGATTTGTTTTCTTTACTAAATCCTTTCTCCCTAACTTTGCATATGATATACCCTGCAATTTTCCTATGCTCTCATATCTTTAAGATAGGATATAAACATTGCTTAGGCTATGGGTTGTAACTTTTTAAAAATAAATAATTTTACATTTTAGCTCCAATAGATTCATCAAAGATCACTCTGTCACTAGATAGACTTTATTTAGCCAAGTGATTTCTACTCAATAAAGAAACAAAGCATTGATCCTATTCACTATTCATATGCAGATAAAAATGGGAGATAAAAAGATTAAACTCTAGCCATTAATTAGATTATATATTTGGTCTTGATAAAATCATGTACATGGATAGATAATAAATGTTCATGAAAACCAAATATCTAATCCAATGACTAAAATTTATTGATACATCATATATATATATATATATATATATATATATATATATATATATATATATATATATATATATATATATATATATATATATATATATATATATATATATATATATATATATATATATTCTTACTCCAATAATAGTACGTTTAAAAGAGTTATTCCAAATTTTAACTCTTGATTTCCATTAATCTAACAATTTTTAATTGACTCTTTATATAAAAAATACTTCCAAAAAAATTAGATTACAAAAATAAAGGATTGGAATGTAATTTCAATTAGGCCTACTTAAGTTTTCTGAGACTTTTTATTGATTACATACAGTTTAATTGTGATAAAACAAATAAATATTATATTTAATTTTTAATTTAATTTTATTAAATTTTGGGCACGTGTGATAGCTCATTTTATAAACGCTCAAAAGCAGCTATGAATTTAAATATCTAAGATGATAGTATGTCTTATAACTTACTATTAATATTAAGTTGTGGTACTAGCAATGAATACATGATCTAATTGTGATCTCACTATATTTAGAAGCATATGAAAAAGGCTATTAAAGAAATCTTAATTGACGAATGTGGGTCTCTATTAGGCGTTCACTGGGTC